>NC_133661.1:9101676-9284176 GCF_037893015.1 Macrotis lagotis
ACAAATGAGAAAACTGAGGCAAATAGAAGTTGTGACTTGCCTGGAGTCCCATAGCTAGAAATGATCTCAAGTTGGATCTTCCTGATTCCAGGCCTACCACCCTATGCACAATCACTGCCTCAATTGTGAAGTTTTTAACTATCTGGTTCTCTATTTCGTCATGGATTCTGATTGGTTAGTCGGGTTGTCTATCTGTCCTTCCTCATCCACACAGCATTACCTGCCCAGCATCAGTTTTTCAGATTTTCTGTACACCTGCCCTTCCTGCTGTTCTACTGCGATAATAACAATAAACTGGAACGCCATCTACAACAAAAATAAATAAAATTAAAAGCCTTCTGAAGATACACTTGCATTCTCGCGCTTGTATTCAGCCATCAAAGCAATAATCGCGTCAGCTTGGGCAACAGCCTAGAGCAGGGGCAGCCTATATGACCCATGAGCTGGCGCTGCCAGACGCAAAATTCAATAAATCCTTTACTGTGTGTCTACAAATTTTAGGGGTAAATTAATCAAATGTTTGACCAAATATAGCAGGCAAATGATGTTACAAACATCCAGATGACCCTTGAGAAAAAATGTTCCTCTCCTCTGGCCTATAGAAATGAAACATTTTAAATAATACACAGAGGAGAACAAAGTTCATAAGGTTCTAGGATTGTGGTGGTAAATTTATTTTTTGCTTAAAACATAAAATAGATTTAGGGTTCCATAGAAGAAATGGGAACATGATGATTCCATCAATAGCCAATAGCTCCTTAGTATTTTCATCTCTAGAAGGCAAGAATTTCATTTACCTGTTCCTTTAGAAAATAGATCAGAAAGGAATCTTAGCAGGACAGCCATTTGTCTCAGGGTCATTTCTACCTGAATCTGGATGAGAAGGATGAGATGATAATTATCAGTATTGACCCAGAGTGATCCCCAGTATTGAACCCTAGAAACTGTGTCATTTTTTGCTCCTCCGTTTAATTTGAACATTTATTAAATACCTAATGTGTGCAAAGCATTATGTTTGGGATATACAAAGGCAAAAAAGAATGTGACATCCCTTCCCTCTATGAGCTTACATTCTGTCATGGAGATATCTATACAACAAGTTAGTGAATACAGAGTCCTTCTGGGAGGGTGAGGATGTGACTAACAAATGATGGAGTAGAAAGCAGAATAACCCTGTATGTGGATGATGAAACAATGAACTGTCCTTTGAAGAAAACTGAAGATTCCCCAAGGCAGAAGTGAGGGAGGAAGTAATTCTAAACTGAAGAGACCTTCAGACAAAAGGCCATCTTTCATTCCCAAGTTGTCAATTGTCTCATTGTTTCAGATGTGTCTGCTTGGTCTTTCTAGGTAGATGAGAAGCTCTTGCTGAGCTTCTGAAGGTTGCCCTCTTTTGATGCTCCCCACAATGTCAGGGATGTACCTACTCCTCCAGTAATCCATAATCATGCCCATTTGATATCTGACTAGGGCATTGTTGCCTGTCAGTTCTGATCATTTGCCTTTACATTACCTGCCCTTACTCACCTAAAAAGAAACCCCAAATGGTTAAGGCTAAATACCTGGTTGATTCTTGGCTTAGCTAGGAGTCCTCATTGCTGCAAACTGATCACTCAACAAGGTCGGACATTGGAAATGGATAGAAGGCGAATAGCACCAATAATGCCCGTGCTCAGTCTCAATAATCTGGCCTCTTCAGTGGTACCAGATGTTCAATGTCACCCAATCTCTTTCCCCAACTCATTTCTAGGACATAAAACCTTTCAGTGGATGGTATCTGAAATTGGCTTGGTATCACCTAGTGTGACTATGAGCCCTTCCCAGACCATCCCTGGGCCCAAGTCCTGGGCTTTGTGAAAGATGGCATGAGACCTGTTGGCCTAGAGACTCATGGGAGCCAGGAGTTTCTTTGCAGGCTAGCTACAGGACAGACTGTGGTTGTGCATCCCACGGCAGCTGCACACAGGGCCATGTTGTCATCCTGGCCTGCTCAGCACAGCTGCCTCTGGAGCCAACAAGAGAGATGGATGTGTCTAGAAAAAGAAAATTAAGTGAGGGACAGCCCAGTGTGGGTGGATGGGTTCAGACGACAGAATTCTTCCTGAGTCATTCCTTTGCCTGGAGAAGATCCTCATGGGATGCAGGCTTCAGAGTGACCCACCCTCCCATGAAATCATGCAGTTTTCTAACAGGTTATGATGTCAGTGAAAGGAATGAGAAGGGGCAGCAAGAATGTTTTTGGAGCAGCTCAGTGAGGAAGACCAGGGCTGGGAGGTAGGTCCTTCCCTGGAGCTCAGCTCTCCTGTCTCCCAGGCTCTGTGACCTCAGCCATGGACTCATTAGTTATTTATGTCAAAAACCCCTTTGGTCCATCCTTCCTAATTCCAATGCAAATAAAACAGAAATGGGCTTCATCACAGAGGTTTGCTCAGCATGCAATCAGGGGCTTGTGGGAGTGCTTGTTGAAGGCCAGCAGGGAGGGTTTCTCAGAAAATGTGCTGCGCTTGCACAATCCCTGGAAGGGGAGAAATATCCCTCTGGAACTTTGTCCACCCAGAGCTGCCTATCCTGGACTTCATTTGAATGGTTTTGATTGAATTTTGAGGCTCTTGGGGGATTTCAGCAGGAAAACAATCAAGCCAGTTCATTTTATACTGCTGACCTAGGAATACTGGCAAGCTCTGCTTTAGAGGAATCTGATCTGGGCAAAACAACATCAACCAACCAAATTACATTAGCAGTCCTCCAAAAAATAGGTTGTCTTCTGTGTTGAAACTGTGAACATGCACATCTTGAACTATCTTTGAACTGGCTTTGGCTGACTTTTGTAACCTTTTTTCACATTATATATTTATATGCATTCTTTCAGTCAGTAACCAAAGATTAGACTGCTAGTTGCTACTAGAAAGGAATTAGACATGCCACCTCTCACCACTGGGAAGGTATCCAGGATGGTCCTTGTGCCTACTACTATTGTCAAAGGTCTTTTACTTTATGGGGTCACAGACTTAGAACTGGGAGAGATGGGAAAGGTCAATGAATCCACCTCCATCATTTACAGATGAGAACACCGAGTCCCAGGAAAGTTAGGTAATTCACTACAAGTGAAAAAACCCAGCTTTGCCTGACTCTAAGGTCAGTGTTTCAGCCCCAGCTCCATACAAGAATACTGAGCTTCAAGGCCTTCTCTGATATATCCTCCCACTCTCCAATTTCTTTCTCCCTCAGACTTCCTTAGAGTTTTTCTGTATCTCTTCACATTGTGCTTGGTGTTTGAATTATCTGGTCTTCTATTTGCATGATTCTACTCAGTAGATCCCCAAACCTCACCAAACTCAACATCAGATTTCTCTGTTTTCACTCCTGGGTTTTCCAAATATTCCTGGGTGGGGGTGGGGGGTAAATGTCACATGGGATTTCTTGGATTTTGTCCTTTAGAAATGTATGTTGCAGGTAACCTCAGTGATGTCAGCAGACTTGGCTAAGTGCTGTCCAGGGTGCTGACTCTACTGACCTAGTAGGGAACAAGCCACAGCTGACAGTGCTGAATCAGCTTAGCTCCCAGCTCAGAAGCTTAGGTGGAACAGAAAGTAAGAGGACTAAATTTGGAAGTAGAAAGACTTGAATTCAAATCGTACTTCAGATGTTTACTAGCTGTGTGACCCTGGGCAAATCACTTAATTTCCTCCACCTTCCTTTTCCTCCTAAAATAGAGTTGAAATCAGTGGCCTCTATGAGTCGTCCAATTCTGATCAGTCCAAGAAGTTTTAATAGAAAATGCTACAAGTGGTAAGGTCATCTTGGTAATATAGAATGCTGGGTCTGGAGTCAGGAAGACTCATCTTTCTGAGTTCAATCTGGCCTCAGACATTTATTAGATGTGTGACCCTGAGCAAGTGACTAAACCTTGTTTGCCTCAGTTTTCTCATCTATAAAATGAGTGGAGAAGGACAATGCAAATTATTCTAGTGTTTTTTTCAAGAAAATCCCCAAATGGGATCACAAAAAGTCAGACATGATTGAAACTGAATACAGGTTTAAGGAATAAATACCCCACAATACAGCTGGGACTACTCAAAGCTATATCCTTCTAAGGTCCAGGTAAAAATGACACTTCCTCTGGGAAGCCCACCTGAGCCCTCAGTGCAATAATCTCATCTTCATTTGAACTCATTTGCCTCTCACTTGTGTGTCCTTATAATCATTGTATTTGTATTACAGTTGTCTGTATGTCTCACCAACAAAGTTATTTGTCATAACCTTGAGAGCAGAGACCATGTCAAATGCATCTTGGTATATTCCCAGTGCTGAGCAGAATGCTCAGTATGCAGTAGGGGCTTAATAAATATTGAATGAATGAAAGTCTTTTCAAAAATTTTTGATTAAAGACTGGGAAAAATGGGGTGATGTTCAGGAAGACATGTTGAAAAGAACTTCCTGTTGAGATAAAGTCATCTGTAAAGATGGCTCGCCACAGAAACAATCATGCAGACCAGCAGGAAAATGTTATTTAAACTGCAAATATTAAATTTTCATAGCCCTTTTCAGGAGAATATATCTTTTCTCAAAAGTAAGAGAAAAGGATAACTGCTTCAGCTTTTTAAAATCAGAACAAAAATAAAACAAGTCTATTATGAATTGATTATTTTCATTGCAAAAAAATGTATTAACCATATAGAATGCCTTGCCATAAGGCTATTCCCTTTGAATGCTGACTTGCCCAAGTGCATTTATAAAAATGTTTTGATTTTATGCAAAACTGTCTGTTTCATCCTTGATTCCTGCCAATCATTTCACATGTCCTCTTGGGTTGTTTCTGCCTTCACCCCATCTTTTAGGTACATCCTTGCAATTCCCACAATGGGCATTCAGACCCATATTACCTCTCCCCTGGGATATTGTGATTGATTTTTAAGTGATCACTATGCCTAAAGACTCTGCTATTCCCATCCAGCCTCCTCTCAGCTGCCAAAAGTAATTTCCTAACAAAAAGAGTGACTGTGGTACCACCCCTACTCAAGAGACTCCGGTCCCTCCATTTTACCTGCAAGACCAAATATAAGGTTCTTCATCTGGCTTGTAAAACCTTCACACTGTGAACCCTTCTTATCTTTCTAGCCTGCTTATGTTTGGAAAAAACCTTACTTCTTAGACTTCTACTTCTTCATGCTCTGTGATCCAGGGGCATGGACCTCTTTGCTGTTCCTTATCCACAATGCTCCACCCTCTGACTCTAGTCACTCTCCTCATCTCCTCAATAACCAGCATTGATATTGTACTTTGTATTAGGCTGAATGCTGAGGGCTTTACAAATATTTTCTCATTTGATACTCAGAACAAACTTGGGAGGCAGGAGCTGTTTTCTTTAATAGTTGAAGAAACTGAGGCAAGCAGAAATTGTGACTTATTCAAGATCTTATAATTGTAAGTGTCTGAATCTGGATTTGAACTCAGACCTTCTTGACTCCAGATCCAGTGCTACATTCATTGGACCATCTGGGTCTTCAAGATTCAATTCCAATCCCACCTTCTTCAGAGGATCTTGTGTGCGCCACCCCCCAGCCCAATGTTAGAGCCTTCCCCACTATGTCAGGAGTCCTTAACAACTTTGGAGGCAAGAATTCCTTGGACAGATCAGGTTAATCCCATAGAACTCTCTACAGAATGTTTTTAAATGCAAAAAAAATATGATACACTCCATTATAAAGGGAATTTTTAAAATTATTTGTTTTTTAATTTGTTTTTTATTCTCATTTTGTACAAATGTTTTTCTTTACATTAGTAAAATATACTTGTTTACAAGTAAACAAAATACCCCTCCCCCCATGAATATAGATAGACTTGCTTGGGCAAAAAAGTAAAGGGGGGAGAAAAAAAATTAAAATTAAAAAAAATAATAGTAATAATTGTAGGTATGGCCAGGTGGTGCAATGGACAAAGCGCCAGCCCTGGAGCCACGAGCACCCGAGTCCATATCCAGCCTCGTAAACCCAATAATCACCCAGCCATGTGACATGCAAGCCACCTGATCCCCACTGCCCTGCAAAAACCAAAAAGAAGAAAAAAGAAAGACCCAAAATAAAATAAAATAGTAATAATAGTAGGGGTGGCTGGGTGGCAGACAGAGCATTGGTCCTTGAGCCAGGAGCACTCGGGTCCGAATCTGGCCCCAGACACCCAATGATCACCCTGCTATGTGGCCCCAGGCAGGCCACCCAGCCCTACTTGCCCTGCCCCCTCCCCCAAATAATAATAACAAAAAATGTGTTTCAGTCTTTGTTCCAACACCATCAACTCTGTAGTGAGTGGATCACATTCTTTATGATAAGTCCATCACAAAAGTTACTTCCATATTTTTCCAACGTTGCCATTGCTGATCGCAACTCCCTCCTTTCTTATTTCTCCACTACCATGTACTATATTTTCTCTTTCCTTTCACTCTGACTCTGCTGTAGGGTTGCTGAGTGGCGCAGCAGGCAGATCCCTGGTCCTGGGGCCAAGAAGCCCTGAGCCCCCATACCACCCCTGAGGCCCAGCATCCACCTGGCCCTATGGTCCTGGGCAGGCCATCCAATCCCAGCCCCTTGCAAGAAGTAAAAAAAGAAAATGTGTTATATCTGACCACTGTCCCCCCATGGTCCATCCTCTCCTCCTTTATTCACATCCCCATCCCTTCCCCCTGCTCCCCCCTCCTTCTTACTCCAGTTGTCTATACCCCATTGAGTATATTTGCTGTTTCCTCTCCTAGCCATCTCTGATGAGAGCAAAGGTTCCCTCATTCCCCCTTACCTTCCCCCCTTCCATATCATTGCAATAGCTCTTTATAATTAAAAAAATTTTATTATGTGAAATAGCTTGGACTATTCCCCCTCTCCTTTTTCTTTCTCCCATTCCATTTCCCTTTTTTCTTATTGACTCCATTTTTACTCCATATTTTATCTTCGACTTCAGCTTTCTCCTGTGCTTCAACTATAAAAGCTCCCTCTACCTGCTCTATTAACTGAGATGGTTCATATGAATATTATCAGTATCATTTTTCTATACATGCAGTTCATCCTCATTAAGTCCCTCATATTTCCCCCTTCTCCTCCAATCTCCATGCTTCACCTGAGTCCTGTATCTGAAGATCAAACCTTCTGTTCAGCTCTGGCCATTCCAAAAGGAACCTTTGAAATTCCCCTGGTTCATTGAAAGTCCATCTTTTTCCCTGGAAGAAGACATTCAGCCTTGCTGAGTAGTTCATTCTTGGCTGCATTCTAAGCTCTTTTGCCTTCCAGTATATTATATTCCAAGCCCTACAAGCTTCCAATGTAGCTGCTGCTAAGTCCTGTGTGATCCTGACTGCAGCTCCACGATATTTGAACTGTGTCCTTCTGGCTGCTTGTAATATTTTCTCTTTGACTTGGGAGTTCTGGAACTTGGCTATAATATTCCTAGAGGTTGGTTTTTTGGGATCTCTTTCTTGGGGGGATCGGTGGATTCTCTCCATTTCTATTTTGCCCTCTGCTTCTAGAATATCAGGGCAATTTTCCTGTAGTAATTCTTTGAAAATGATGTCAAGGCTCTTTTCCTGATCATGACTTTCAGGTATTCCAATAATTTTCAAATTATCTTTCCTAAGTCTGTTTTCTATATCAGTTGTTTTTTCAATGAGATATTTCACATTTTCTTCTAATTTTTCATTTTTTTGGTTTTGAATTATTGATTCCTGATTTCTGGTAAATTCATCAATCTCCCTGAATTCTATTCTTTGTCTGAAGGATTTATTCTCCTCAGAGAGTTTTCTTATCTCTTTTTTCCATCTGGCCAATTTTGCTTTTTAAAGCATTCTTCTCCTCAATAGCTTTTTGAACTGTTTTATCCATTTGACCTAAGCTGTTTTTTAGCATGCTATTTTCTTCAGCATTTTTTTGGATTTCCTTGACTAAGCTGCTGACTTCATTTTCATGTTTTTCCTGCATCTCTCTCCTTTCTTTTCCCAGTTTTTCTTCCAACTCCCTCATTTGATTTTCAAAGTCTTTTTTGAGCTCTGTCATAGCCTGAACCCAATTTCTGTTTTTCTTGGAGTCTTTAGATGCAGGAGCTTGTGCTTCCTCATCTTCAGACTGAGTATTTTGATCCTTCTTGGGCTCATTTGCAAAATATTTCTCAATGGTCTTCCTCTTGTTTCTTTGTTCATTTTCCCAGCCTAAGCCTGTCTTTTGGGGGTGCTTCCTGAGCTTTTGGGACACTCCCACAAGGGTCTCAGTGTGTGAGGGTCTGTCCTCCCTCCTGGTCTGTGAATGACCATAAGCGCCCCACTCTGCCACGGGGCTGAGGTGGGGGAGCCCTGCTGTTCTATGGGGGGGCCTAGACTGCTATCAGGATCTGAATGTGGTCAGAGCCCCAGAATCCTGTTCCAGGGGCAGAGGACAGAGCTCTGCAGTCTCTCTCTCTCTTCACTCCCCTCCCTCAGCTCAATGGGCTCATGCCCTGGGGGCTCCTGCTTACTGGCTCCACCTGCTTCTGTTTCCGGGTCTAGGCTGCTGAATGACCAGGTTGCTCTCTGTGTGTCCTGGTGGCTGGGCTCCACGTGCTGCTCCCCAGCTGTTCCCCTACTTTGTGCCCGGTGCTCCCCGGGGTGCAGCTCAGGAGACACCCCCGCTGCTGTGAGCCTCGGCTCCCAGCGCCCTGGGGCTGCCGCCGGGAGGCTGAAGTTCTTTGACTCTGGTGGGCCAACCCTCTGGCGGGCCACCCCTCCGACCCCGGGGAGCAGAGCCTTTCTGCTCTTTTCCAGGTTACCGTGAGTAGGAGAACTGCCTCACTGGGTCCCTTTGTGGGTTCTGTCTCTCGAAAGTTTAGTCCTTAGCTTATGAGTTTTATCAGAGAGCTCCTAAGACTGGATCCCTTCATGTCGCCATCTTGGCTCCACCCCCTCAATTTTTAAAATTATATTGAAGGGAAGATGTAATTTTTCATTACAGCTCAAGAGTCCCTTGAAATCTATCTTTAGATCCCTTGACCCAGGTTAAGAATATTGACTTTAAGGTTACTTTGCATCAATTCTCGATGTATCCTATATGAAGAAATTCATTTGCATGCTGTCTTACCAGTTATGGTAAGGGGGCATGGATTCTTTATATTTGTCTTTGTATCATTCATGCTCACCAAAGTTTGACCACATTTGTTCAAAGTGTGATATGGTGATGAATCAACGGTTCTTTTCTAATGAAGTTTCAGTGTACGTCCCAAGATTTAATTGCTTTGGAATGTTATGGGTCTTTGGAAAAAGTACTGAAGTTAAAGTTCAGAGATACCAGGTTTCAGGTACTCATATGGAATGATTCTCATGGCAAAGTAGGAGATAGAAATTGTACTCTTTATTGGACACCTGGGTATCCTTCTCTTGACTCATAACATACTTCTGTTGTCTGTTTAACTGGATAGGGACTCATTTTTTTTTTTAGGTTTTTGCAAGGCAAATGGGGTTAAGTGGCTTGCCCAAGGCCACACAGCTAGGTAATTATTAAGTGTCTGAGGCCAGATTTGAACCCAGGTACTTCTGACTCCAGGGCCAGTGCTCTATCCACTGCACCACTTAGTTGCTCTGATAGGGACTCATTTAATGCCATTTTCTATTGTTTCTGGTCTGTTCTCACTGTCATCTCCCTCTGTAATTAGCAATGTAGACCCCTTTTCTGAGCCTACAAATGCCCATGAGTATCTGGGTAAATTTGGCAGCTAGGTGAAGTGCCTTGAACTGAGTCTAACTCTTATACTTGGAGAGGGTGTCAAATGGCATTCAGATGTTGGTTCCCAGGCAAAGGTGGACTCAAATTGCCTTCAGATTACAAGCTGACAATAGGAAGGAGAAGTGACCTGATAGACAGTAGCTCAGTGTTTCTAGAACTGACCACTAGAACACACTCATTGATTTCAGAGATGCTGATTTTGACTTACTGTAACTAAAACAATAAGAGTTTGTCCATGTTCTGCCCCTACTCAATAAACTTCAGTGGTTCATGATTACTTCTAGGACCAAGAAAAAATTCCTTTATTTGGCATTTAAAGATCTTGAAGATCTCTCAGTCTACCTTTCCAATTTGTTATAAATGATTTCTCTCCCCTCACCCTAGGATTTGAACCATACTGGCTTATTTTTCCATGCATGAGAAACTGCACCTCCTTTCTCTATGGCTTTGCAGTTACTGTTCCACATGCCTGGAATGTAGCCTCACTTTATCTCTCCTTTTTAAATTCCTTTGTTTTCTTCAAATACTCACCCTCCCCCCTTTTATCCAAGAGGACTTCTTCCCAACTCTCAATCTGCCAGTGTCCTCCCCTGATATGTTCACTTTATATTGATTTTCTACCTCTGTATATAAGAATCATGGTTCTCATTTCCTAAGATGGAAGCTCCTGGAAGGCAGGGACCATTTGGTTTTTGTCTTAGCATCCTCAGGATTTAGTACAGGATCGAGAACTTAGCAGGTGATTAATAAGTGTTTGTGGATTAAATGATATATTGAAAGAATTGTCAGCTAATGACCTGACCACCTGGTAAAGGGCTCTTAGGGCCTAACTGGGCTGGTTCTCAACTGACAGACATGCAATTGACCCATGAGCACCTGGAAGTCATTTCTGTTTGGTGGGGTCACCATGGCTCACACTGTTCACACTGTGCCTTCAAGAGACCACAGCCATCTACATGCCATCTAGTGATGGAGAAGGAATTGATATATTGGACATTTTGATAATTTAAAAAAAAACTTGGGAAATAATTGAGAATCAAGAATGTGTTATTCATTCATTGCTTAATAGTGATTTACTAAGCATCTGCTATCTCCAGAGTGTTGTCACAGATGGTAAAAGGGTCCCAAGGAAATAATAGCTCTCCTCATCCAGGAGATCAATCCATCAATAAATATTACTAAGAGCCCATTGTGTGCCAGTCACTCTTCTTGGCACTGGGGATAGAAAGACAAGCATGAAATAGTCCTTCCTTGCAAGAATCTCACTTCCTGTTGGAGAAGCAATGCAGAAGCAATTAAACTGATAGACAATAGAAACAACTCAAGTCCACAGTATTTTGGAAAGGTTCCAGAAAATGTCCCTAGAGCTGAACTTTGAAAGAATCTAATCTAGGGATTTTGAGAAATGGAGCTAAGGAGAAAATATGCCAGGCCTAGGAAGTAGTCTGTGCAAAAGTACAAAGTCTTCCTGTGCTCCTTGAGAAGAAGCTCCTGAGCCTGTCTTGCTGGCTCTTCCACCACTCCTGGATTGATCTGAGCTTCTTGATTTCATCAGTGTGACCATTCCCTCTATCAATAACCTATTAAATAGACCTCTTGCTCTTCCTTCCTTCTTCTTCATCTTCATATTTCTTCCTTTTCTTCTTCCTTCCTTTTTCTCCTTCTTTGTCTTATTTTTCTTTTTCTTCTTTCTCTTCTCCTTTCTTTCTTTTCTTCTTTCTCTTCTTCTTCCTTTCTCTTTCTTCTTCTCTTCTTCTTCCTGCTTTTTCTTATTTTTCTTCTTCTTCCTCATCCTCTTCCTTCTTCATTTCTTGAACTTTCAGAGTATCATTGAACATATAGTAGCTTTCTTGTTATTAGATTGTTCACTTTATGCAATAAATATCCCCAGCAGGACAAATGATGAGTACAAGGATTTTCCTCTCCTGGGGGCTCTTGGGAAATGGACAAAAGTTCAGAAGTTTGTTGGGAAGAAGTTTTCAGGTCAGAATAGATGAGAAGAAAAGTATGGGACTCTGGGAAGAAGGCTAATACAGCAGTCTTCCTGATAAGTTTCCATTTACATAGAGCTTCAGAGTTATAAAATGCCTCCTTCACAGCCACCTTGTAAGGCAGATATCGCAAGTTTTAGTATCTATTTGACAACAAAGACATTGAGGTACATAAAGTTTAAATGATTCAGGAGGATCCCAGAAGTGTTAAATTTCAGAGGTGGAATCTGAATGCAGACTGACTAGAAGACCAGCATTCTTTCTGTTCTAACAAAGTGACATGGAACGAGAGATAGTAAGAAGGGTCTGCAGAGGGAGTGTATGGGAAGTTACTCTGGGAGTAGCCTACTGGACATATCTGGAAATGGCAGGTTGGCCAAGTGGCTTATGCAGGGACTGGGAAGGGAATTTCTGTTCCAGCCCACCTTCTCCCCTGACTGTGAGTATGTTTGCCCATTACTGCTGGCTTCCCATAAATTTCTCCAGAGAACAATTCATTTTATTAGCCTTAAATAGTTTGCTTTTGAAAGAGAAACATTGTGAATTCTTTCTCTCCGCTAAGATCATCACTTAATTTTCCTTTACTATTAGAAGGAAATGTTTGTATACTGTATTTGCTTAAAGCAAGGATATACCTGAATACCTGAAATACTTTGAAAGCATATCCTCTACAGGTGCCATGTTTTTAGAGGCACATCTCAAATCAATATCTTGATTGTGAATCTGTCCAATTGTGCTTTGTAAACTTAGCAACCCTAGAGAAGCAGGACAATGCCTCAGACTCGGAGTCAGAGGAATATTGGTCTAAAAACACATTTCTACCAGCTGTGTGACTTTTGGTAAATCATTGGCAGTTTCTGGGCTTCCATGCCTTCTTTTTTTAATGAGAAGGTTAGATTAAATGAATTCTATAGACCCTTCCGGCACTAGTGACTTGTCCAATGTTCAGCATTGGTTAAGGTGTATTGCATGAAATTTGTCACACAGCATCCAACCCATGGACCATCTAGCCTAGGAACACAGGATTTTGGTTATTCTCTAAGATGTCCATCCAATCACTTGTCCTACAACTCTTTCTTTCAAGCTTCAAGGCAGGAAGGATATGAGATTTTCTGGGATTTATTACTGAACTCACTGTTTCTACTACACATTCTTGCTATTTCATGATTTGCAGCCATATGGCATAATGGAAAAAATCTGAATGTGAAAGAGATGGGCTTTTCCCATAGTAAGCAGACAGAATCTTTGGAAAGAGTATTCTATCTCTCAAATGCCATCCATAGGAAACAAGATGATAGTTAGTCAATCAACCAGACACTATGCTAAGTTCTCAAGATACAAGAAAGGGTAAAAGAAAAACCAAACCAAAACCAGAACCATAGCCCTTTCCTTCTAGAAGTTCCTAGTCTAATGAAAGAGACAGGATGCTAGATAGGGAGCTAGAAAGGACTTAAGAGGCAATCGAATCCAACCTTCTTTCACAATTGAGGAAACAAGAGTCATAGCTAGTAAGTGTCAAAGGACTGGTTTGGAGCCCAATCAGTGACCCTATTTACTAAAAATTTGTAAGTTTTGGAAAGCAAGTACTTTTGCTTCCATCAGTTAATACTGCTAAAATGATATTTTCATGGCAGATTTCTGGATGGATGTGAGACACCTGGTTGCCATCACATAACTTGTGGGCCTAAGCAGAACAAAAACCTGAAATGTTCAAGAATATCCTAGCTGATGCCTTTGTTTGCCGGAGGAGGAAGTCTCTCCCTGGTCTGTTTCATGACTCTTTCTTGGGATAAGGGTTTATACTTCTTTAGACTAGGAGCATATCTATTAACAAGTCCCTATGGAGATTAAAAACCACCTGCCAGACTAATAATCCAGGCATTGATGTTCATAGTTAGCTATCAAGCTCTCTGGCAAAACTCTTACCTGGTTGACTTGTGTGCTGAGAAGCCAAAATTATTTGGATGTGTTTTTTAAACTGATGTTTTTATATTATGTAGACAACTATTCCATGGAGATTATTAGCCCTAGTAGATATTAAACAGTTACTTTGTCATTGCTCTTTAGAGAAACAGCCAGCCAGCCCTGACCTCTGTTTTCTCTTACTGTGAAGCATTGATAGGTTTATTTTCTGAGAATACAGTAAGATAACAGTGATTTATCTCCCATTTCTTAATCTCATCCCTTATCTTTCCTAGAGCTTGGGAGATTCAAAACTGTTTTCCCTGAAGACCATAAAACAAGAAGTTCTTAGTATAAACATCATAATTATTTACCATCTTATCTGTAAGTCAAAATTTAACTCAGAGTAAAACAAAGAAAAATCACAGGAAGGTGTGTCTCTCTTTTACTAAAGTTAAGAAAGAGGATTGGTATGTTATGAGTCTAGGGGGCAGCTAGGTGGCACAGTGGATAGAGCACTGGCCCTGGAGTCAGGAGTACCTGAGTTCAAATCTAACCTTAGACACTTAATAATTACCTAGCTGTGTGGCCTTGGGTAAGCCACTTATCCCCATTGCCTTGCAAAAAATCTTAAAAAAAAAAAAAAGATGAGCCTATGTGATATGGCTAGAAAATAGCATCAGCCAGAGCTGGATTCAAATTCTGCTTTTGGCCCATGGTGGCCAGGGACTCTGCCAAGTCTCTCAACCTCTCAATCCTTGAAGGGACTTATGGAGATAGTTTTAAAAAAAGTTACAAACACTGGCTTCAAACCTTCCAGCCCTCCATCCATCATGGGTATGGGTTGTACAAGGCTGCATCACCTTTCTCCTCCCAGAAGGGACTGGGCACATGCCAGGCTCCCTTTTCTTCTTGTGTCTTTTACTCCTCACAGTTCAGTTCATCTTATCTGGTGTAGACAAGAGATATTAGAGTCCAGGTCCCTCTACCGCTTTCATCCATGGATCTTCTCCAGTTCTCTTCTTTCATAATAATTCTACCTTTTTTTCAGGACATTCTTTCTCTGCATTCTTCTTCTTTTTATTTCACTAGAGAGTTTAAAAAGCCCCATCTTCCTTCAGAGTATCCAACAATTGCCCCAATAGTATAGAAGAGAGATGGAAAAGTAATGCTAGTGATGCACTAAGGAGAGGAAAGTACAATGTCTGGGAATGAAATTAGATGACATAAAAACAGTGTCAAGAATTTGAAATCCAGGATCTGATGTCCTAAGCTCAAATCCTGCCTTCTAATACTAATGAAATCATCGCTCCTGTCTCCCTCACCCCCACCCCACTCTCCCTTTTAATATTGTGCTCTTTGGAAATGGATAGGCCTGGTCTGAGAACTACCATTCTACAAATGGTCTTACTGTTCACAATGCTGGCTGATGATAATAAGGTTCATCAGCAAATTCATTTATATTTTAACTAAATTCAAAGCAATTGAGTTCAACAAGAATTTCCTCTTTCTATGCCTGCTTTGCATGAGATGAGTAGTAGGAGCTGGATAAGATGAGAGCCTTGACATCAGGAAGACTTGAGTTCAAATCAAGATGCTGAAGACACAAATATCATTCCTGCCCTCAAGGAGCTTCCATTACACTGAAAAACTCTTGAGATCCCACTGTGATTTAGAGCATAAGGGACTTTAGACCTCACCTAATTCAGTCTACTTCTTTCCTGAATGAGGAAGCCAAGGTCCATAGAGATGATGTGACTTTTTCTAGGCATCCAACACCAAGCCCTTGTGCTTGCCAGTGCTTAGGGCCAGTGGATCATTGTACCACACCCTGAAGACAAAGAGGAGCCTCAGAACCTATCATTTTATAGATAAAGAAATGTTCCCAAGGTCTGTGACATGTTCAAGGTAGCAAATCACCAGAGACAATTTTTCAACCCATGCCATGTCTATGAGTAGGTAAATACAAAGTCATCACTTGAAGGGTACAGTGGCCTAGGAAAGTCCTCATGTACAAGGTGCTACCAGAGCTGACTCTGGAAGATGCTTAGGATTCTCTTAGCATCTCAGCCTTTCCTAATCTCAACTGGAGAACCAAAGGCACCTACACAATCCTTTGTTCCCTCATCAATTGATAGTCTACTATGGGCCATCACTGAATGACCTTGGAGAAATAAAGCTAAACTGGTCCCAGGGACTTTTTTTTGCAACACAATGGAGTTAAGTGACTTATCCAGGGTCACACAGTTAGGTAATTATTAAGTGTCTGAGGTCAGATTTGAACTAAGATCCTCCTGACTCCAGGGCTAGTGCTCTTATTCACTGCCCCACTGAATGATGCGCTTTTCAAAAAATCACCTACCTGGGTTGTTGCATGTTAATTATTAATGAAAAGAAGCCTTTGCCAAGGACAGGAATTCATGTGAATTAGCCATTTCAGTGAGTGTAGGCCAGGGAATTCAGTGGCAAATCTTGGTTTACTAACGAGAAAATGAGTAAAATGCTTGGTTTCCCTCCCTCTCCTGATAACCAAGACTTGCAAAATACTTAAAATGAGGCAGGACAAAATATTTGTGGGTAAGAATCTAATTTAGGAGGAAATTATAACACATTCTAGGGCAGGGGGGAGCAATTCTACTAGGAACATGATTTCTAATGATCTGGTTTTATTCTGGTAAGAAATAGACTCTTTCAGTGGGATGTTTTTCATTTCACTGTTTTTTAAAAACATATGTTAAGGAAATATGAGCAACACTTTGCAGGGCTGCTTTGTGTTGTTCTTTTCTGAAAATAAAATGCTAACCCTTCTGAGGCCAGAGGCACACACACTTGAAAAATCATAGTCTGGGAATTGGGTGTGCTTCAGTTGGGAAAGGATTTTTGAATATTGGATCCACTAGAAATTGATTGAAAGATCAGGTGTGGCCTGTTAGAGACAAGGTGGCACTCAATGTTCATGATGACCTGTAGGAACTCAGACCTTTGTACATAGGAGGTATCTAATAAGTGCTTATGAAATTGAACTAAATTGGCCTCCCTATTATTTGTCTTATTATTTCAAGCTGCCCTTAAGATGTTGTGAAGCATTTTAACCAGATTTGTACTTTATCTGTGTAGGGAACTCCAGTAGAGGAGCCTCTTCCTTCACTAGAGAGGATTACCACTAAGAGCCAATTTAGTCAGGCACTGAATGGCTAACTGGCTTTTCCAGTTGTCAAAAGCAGGATTTGAATGAAGGTCTTTTTGAATCCAAAGTCTGATACCTATCTATCAAGCCTCCATAAAACATTATACATGTTTTCGTTGGTTAATAAATTTGACGAGTTCTTTTGGGGAGTGGGAGATATGGGAGATTGGGAGGATCTACCACAGTCAAGGAAAACTTCGACCTCATCTCTTTTAAGTTACAATTCTGCTGTTTCCCATTCCCTAGGCTAGAAAATTGGAGGATCTCAGAGATGAGGTCTTTAGCCTCATTATGAGGACCTGCATTTGCATCCCATTTGGCTGCTCCTTTCATTCCTCATTTCTCTCCTTTATTGGCATTTTGAGCAAAGAGAATGAGTGCTCAGAGATTATCAGACAAGTCCCCCATACATGCTAAAGAAACTCATCAACAACAGCCCTTACCACTCTCCTCTTCCCCATTCTTTCCCCAACCTGGGCTCAAGACTGTAGATTGATGGGCAGTACAATGGAAATAAGAAAGATCTGAGCACAAGACCTGTGTTCAATTCCTGCTTCGAATCTTAACTAGGTGTGTGACCCTGAGGCTTTGGTTCTCAGTTTGCTCATCTCTAAAATACTGGATAATAATGACATCTACCTCCCTGGATTGCTCTGAGGTTCAAATGTGATATAGAGTGCTTTGTAAACCTTAGACAACCATATAAATGCTAATTATTACTGGGAGTAATGTTATTCTTGCTTCTGAAAGAACTTCTCCATATCAGATGTGACTCCATTACCTACAAATATGCATGCATTTTGTAATTGCTCACCCAGTGCCTCCCTTCAAGTGTCTGCCCTACCTTCAGACAGGAAAAACTAACAGGATGTAAGAACAACCTCATTTCAGTCATTTCTGTTGACATTACCAATGGAACAAATTGGAAACTGCCCATAATTCAGAAAAAGGGAAAAGATGAGAATGTGTCCCAGAAATGGGAACTTGCTGGTTGAAGTCACTGTCCAAGGCCATTCCCATGAGTGGGAGGAAGAGCATGGAGGTAACCTCATTGCTAGGTGACCTTGGGCCAGGTACTTCCTCTGGGAATCAGGTTGAGCAGCTGTACAATGAGAGGGCCAAAGGAGATGGTGCTCTCTGAGGTTCTTCTTGGATCTAAGTTTTATGATCTTCTGGGATCTTTCCTTTTTTATCTTCTTTTTTGACATGGACATGAAACCTTGCTTGTTAGGTTCCCCTTCCTTTTATAAACCAGCATAAACAGACCCAGGAGTCAATTGGAGAAACAGATGCCTTAAGGCAGGTGAGAGATGTGATAGGAAATGTTTTCCATTCCTGTTTCTCCTTATCTCTCTCCCTCTTATCTTCCTTGTGAGGCAGCAGCCTTCTTGAATCCCAGACTTTAGACCCAAATATTTAGCTTGTAAATTGAAGACATAGTCATAATGGTCTCCAGTGTGAGATAAGAAGCCCAGTAGGAGTCTTTTAGAGGAGGAAGCATGCAAGGGAGTGAACCATAGGCCCAAATTCAACCATTATCTTGATTTTTTTTGGTTACTGGTCTTACTCAAACATTCTCCATCACAGAACACAGTGGTCTACCTCTAAAGAGAGGGGATGGAGAATGTTTCACAAGACTTGGCTCTTGTTGGATTCTTAAGGAACTGCTATTCTGGTTGGGAAACCAAGGTTTGTGTGGATATAATAGAAACTACTTACATGACAATGTAAGACAATATTGAATGGTACAGAGCAGAGAGGGTATAGTCCTCAGAGAGCTCACCTTGATTTCAAAAATTGTTCAGTAATTTTCAGTTGTATCTAATTCTTCATGGCCCTATTTGCAGTTTTCTTTGAAAGGATACCAGAGTGGTGTGTAATTTTCTTCTCCAGCCATTTTAAAGATGAGGAGACCAAGGCAAACAGAGTTAAGTGACTTTTCCAAGGTCACAGATATAGTTAAGGCCAGATTTGAACCAGATCTTCCTGACTCTGATACTTCATCCACTGCAACACCTTGCTGCCCCTGGAATCAGAAGACCTGAGTTCTGATCCTGGCTCCCTAAGTGATCCCAGATAAATCATTTAGTCTCTGAGCAGCTCTAAAATGAGAGCAGTGATGTTTAGAACATCTCTCTGTCAGGTTCGTGGTTGGAAAAGTGATTTGTCACCTCTCAGCTGCTAAAGAACTAAAAGCAGTGGTCATCATGATTGCTATTAGTATTTGCAAGCTAAGTTTTATGCCTATTGAGTTGGAAATGAGGGAGACAGTCCTCCACCAAAAGGAAAAAACATTTCTTTTGTGGAATTGCAGGATTCACTGAACTGGGAAGAGAAAGTAGTGAGATTTCAGAGGAAGTATTTCTAGAAGCAACATGGAGAGAGGCAGTCAACATTCCCCTCCTACCATAGGTAAAGCAATTCCTAAGGGTCAGTTAGTCCTGTGACTTTTCTGAGTTGTATCATCTGTAAAATAAGGGAGTGTCACTGGCTGACCCCTGAGATCCCTCCAAATTCAAGATTCATGATCCAGATGGAAGAGGAGAGTGACAGAAACAATACTGGATTCTGAGTCACAAGACTTGGATCTGAATCCCAGCTCAACCACTCCAGGTAAGTTGCTTCCCACTTCTGAGACTCAGTTTCCCCCTTTATTAAAAGAGGGACTTGGTTTCTATGGTTTCTAGGGTCCCTTCCAGTTCTGGATCCCATTAACCAATTAGAAGTCTGGAATCTATTAGTGCTCCCAGGATTGTGTGCAGGGTCCCAAGACCCTGTATGTGTCTGATGATTCTGATGATAATGATGTTGTTGATGATAGGAGAGTTCTTTTCAACAGAGCCCTCCTTTCCCATGCTCCTAGAACATTTGCCTGGCCCCAGCTCAGAGCCCATGCACTGGCCAGCAGGGCCTGCCTTTCTCGCCATCCCCCCTTCAGCTCATGCCATTGTCTCTGCACACATCAGCACCAGCCACATGGTTTTTATTCAGCCCTCCAATGATTGTTCAGGCAGACATCCAGTGGCTGAAATAACAGCATCAGCCCCCCCAGGAGCCAGGCAAAGATCATTTTTTGAGTTGTTTGGCCCTCTTCTTGACTCCATCTGTTAAACGTGCACAAAACACAGCCTGGAATGTGTGCTCAATGGTGCCCTTGGGTGGGTGTAGAGACCTGCCCTGCCTGACAAGGCTGCCTCCATGCTCTTCCACTCATGGGAATGACCTTGAACAGTGAGTCCAACCACCCATTTCTGGGACACATTCTCATCTTTTCCCTTTTTCTGAATTATGGGCAGTTTCCAATTTGTTCCATTGGTGATGTCAGCAGAAATGACTGAAATGAGGTTATTCTTACATCCTGTTAGTTTTTCCTGTCTGTGCTGCTCCCAGAGGATTCCCAGGTTGAATTCTAGGAAGGTCAGAGACTACAGGTACTTTGTCAACCTTCCCTAGGGGTGTGAAATTCTCACAGAGGCTTCCTACTCCCTTTGGGTGATAAAATGGTGGAAATGGTGGATTATTTATCTCAGCTGGTTAGCACATTGTCAGGCAATCCCAGAGGGCTTTGTGAAAAAGAATTCCATGTCTTCCTTTTGAATTCAGAGAATCCACCCAGACCTGACAAAGAATCTCATGATCTCACAGCTTTTTGTTTTTAACATTTTATCTTTTTTTTCAGATTAATGTTAAAACAATTTTAATCTTCATGTTTTGCAAATTCAGTTTCCAAATTCTCTCCCATCCTTCTCCTCTCCCCTTATTGAGAAGGCAAGCAATTTGATAAAGGCTATACCTGTGTTGTGATTCAGTCTTTCTAGTCATGTTCAACTTTTCATGAATCCATTTAGGCTTTTTTTGGCAAAGATACTGGAGTATTTGCCATTTACTTCCAGCTGAAGAAATTGAGGCAGACAGAGTTACGTGATTTGCCTAGGGTCACTCAGCTAGTAAGTGACTGAGGTTGGATTTTAACTCATCTTCCTAATTCCAGGCCCAGCACTCTATCCATTGTACTTACCTTGCTACGCCAACACATGGAAGTCATGCAGAACATTTCCATATTAGTCATGTTGTGAAAGCAAATGCAGACACAAAACAAGAAACAATGAAATATAAGGTAAAAAACAAAAACCCCCAAAGCTTTATGTGCATTCAGATTCCATCATTTCTTTCTCTCTCTCTTTTTTTCCATTTCTTTCTCTTGAGGTGATAGCTTTTTCCATTAGAAAGTTCTTTGGAATGATATTGTACTGGTCATTAGATTGACCAAAATAATTAAGTCATTCACAGTTAGTCATCATTACTTTGTTGCTCTTATTATTACAATGTTCTCCTGGTTTTGCTCACTTCTTTTTGTATCAGTTTGTATAAATCTTCACAGGTTTTATCCCCTTGAAAGCATACTACTTGTCCTTTCTTATAGCGTTCTGTCACTATCATTTCCCTAAAGTTGCTCGGTCATTCCCCAACTGATGTGCATCCCCTCAATGTCCAGTTTTTTTGCCATTCCAAAAGTATCTGATATAAATATTTTTTGAAGCTATGGACCCTTTTCCCTTTTTTCTTTAAAAAAATCTCTTTGAGATACAGATCTAGTCGTGGCATCCCTGGGCCAAAGGGTATACATAGTTTAATAACCCCTTGGCCATAGTTCCAAATTGCTGTCCAGAATGATTGGTTCAGTTCACCACTTCACCCACAATACATTGGTATTCCAACTTTCCCATGTCCTTTCCAATACTTTTCATTTTCCTTTTCTGTTATTTTAGCCAGTCTGATAGATGTACATCAAGACTTTGCCAATGAGATGGGACCTATCCCCTCCTGTGGGTAGGCCACTATACTCTGGAGACCTGTTTGATCTCCTTGTTTGGAAGGTTTTTCTGACATCGAAGTTAATTGACTTTCTCTGTAATTTCCCCATTATCCCTGGTTCTGTCCTACTCCTGTGACAGCCCTCAGTACCTGAAGGTAGCTCTTATGTCCCCAGGTCATCTTTTCATGTTGAATGTGCCATTTCTTCACCTGTTCTTTATTCAGCATCATCTCAAGGCTCCATGCCATCCATGCGGTCCTCTGATTGTTCTCTAAGCTTATCAATGTCCTTCCTAAAAGATGGAGACACTTCATTTCAATTGCAAACATATAAGCAATGACCACTGTGTGCTGAACACTGTCCCTGGTCCTGTGAGACAGTTTAGACAAAACTCACTTCCCTATTCTCATGGAGTTTATAGTCTAATAAGGGTAACAAGCCACAAAGATAAATATGGCTTCCTTCAAGTCATAATAAAGACAAAATGGAGAGAGATAGGCAGCCTAGAAGACAGATGGACCAAGAGGACTGAATTCAAATCCTACCTGATGTTGTTGTTGGATACCAAACGTAACAATGCACCTTGGCCATTTCTGCTTCTGGGGCAGAGAAGATCAGTCTAATCTCTCTTCATGTCCTTCTATTATGGGAACCCAGAGCCTTCTCCTCTCTGGGCTAAATGTCCTCAGGGCCTCCCCCTGATCTTTCCATTATCTGATCCCTACTCCTGATTCATGAACCTTGGCAGCCCCAATATTTTATATTTCATTTTCTTTTTACATCACTCTCATTTCCAATGTACCCCTTCCCTTCTTTTCCTCTTCCCCATGAGCTTTCACACTAATACTTGCTATCTGGTAACCATGTTCTACCAGTATCTACCATGTCTCTCTTCTTCTGTTAGGTGCTAGGATTCTGCCACTTGCTAGGAAGAAAAAGACAATCATTGGACTCAAAAATCTCATGTTGTGTGGCACCTCAGGATGAGGGCAAAGTGTTGAGATGATGATACCATATACACAGAAAAATATCTATGGGACCGTTTAGCAAAGGGAAAGAACATTAACATTGAACAAGATGTTGTGGTGGGCTACTAGGGGAAGGTTTCAGAGAAGAGATGCTGAAAGGCAAAGACAGAGAGACTGTCCTCTGCACAGCAGGCAGCTATTCAGAGTTCTCTGCCTGCTAACTGAAGAAAAAGCTTGTATGAGTTGGTCAGAAGAGCTTGAAAGGGAGAGACGGGAGCAACAAACACCTCAAAAGTTCTCAAACCCCCTCCCATAGGATAGCTCACCAAAGACAGTCAACTCTCATTTATCCCTGTCATCATCAGCCAGGCTGTGGAGTCAATGATGCCAAATGGCAGCCTGGTCACTTGGGGGCTGCCCTCATTATAGCAGAAGGACCTTGACCTTAGATACAGCCGAGATCCTCTTGAGAAGGGATGGGCTGGGGGAATCCACAGAAAACATCTGCAGAGGGAAGGGACAAATTTAGAAATATTCCTTTGGTCCTTCTAAATAGCAGCTTCCCTTTGTACGAGAGACTGGTCAGATACAACTCACTTCTGAAGAGGGAGAGGGTGAAAGGTGGGAAAGAACAGAATAAATGGCAGTGGGGAGGGATAGAACAGAGGAAACCTGGTTAACAAAAGCAACTGTGATGAAAAACTCTGGAAGCAATTTGTCTGATGGACTCTGATAAAGAAGGCGATCCATCCCAGAGATAGAACCAATGGTGTCTCATCACAGACTGAAGGCCACTTCTTTTCTCTCATTTCATTTCTCTTGAGGTTTCTTTATCTTTTTTGGGGGGGAGGAGGGAGGTTTATGTTTTACCCTCACATCAAGATTATCATGGTAATGTGAAAATAAATAAATAGATTGTTAATAAAAATAAATAGCAGCTTCCCAATTCTTCTTTTTCATCATCATCACCACCAAATCCTGGCCGCAAAGTGCTCTTAACTCATATTAACAAATAATGAAGAATATGTAGCAGAGGCCATTTTTGTGCCTGAAGGAAATGACAGAAATTTCCCCATCAGAAATCTCATTTCCCAAGAAATTGGAGCTTATCTCTACTAAAGACAGAGCTGCCAATCTCTGCCATCACAAGGCAGGCTGAAGGCAGAGGGTTCGCCACTTCACAGGGACCATATCATAGTTTTGATGCTATAAAGTGTCATCTCAGGTTCATGGTGACCTCCATCATCACTAACTATTATGGGAAAGTAAACCTACAATATCATGTCTGCCCTTTTCTCTTTCAAGTACAGGTGTAGGGAGAGATTTTGAGACAAAGACAGAGGAAGAGAGGGAGGGAAGGAAGGAAAGGGGGATGGGGAAGGGCAGCCCCAGGCCTGGCTATTCTCCCCCAAGATGCTGAGTCTACTCTGGCCAGCCCCACCCCTCCTCTACCCTCCTCCTCCTGGCTTCTTTCAAGTCTCAGCTCATTAGACTTGGAGTTTTCTAAGGGTAAAGATTATGGTGTTTTGCATTTCTTTGTATCTCCAGTATTCAGCAAAGTCCTAGGCACATGGTGTTTGGGAATGAATAAATTCAGAGAGATAGAGACCAAGACACAGAGAGAAAGATATGGAGAGAGAAACAGGGAGAGAGAGACAAAGACACAGAGAAAAACAGAGGAAGAGAGACAGTGACAGAAACAGAAAAAGAGAGACACAGAGAGAAACAGAGAGGCAAAAACACAGACAGGGAGAGAGACAGAGAGTTGAGAAGGAAGTGTTACAGTAGAAAATGAATGGCATTTGCAGTCTGAGGCCCTGGATCCCAGTGTCCAGGCTCTTCCCCTTACCACCTCGGTGACTGTGAGCAAGTCTCTGACCTTTTCCTGTTGCACTTTGCTCCTCCGTTCCATGAAGGGCTTGGGCTTAGGAACAGTCCCTTCCAGCTCTAAGGCTATAACCCTCTGAGGAAGACACAGAGAAAAGACATTGTAGAAAGCTCAATAGAGAAAGACAAAGATGGTATAGAAAGGATTTCCAGTAGACTTACAAAGGTAGAGCTAAGTAGACAGACTGGCCAGGGATTGGGGATGATAATGAGAGGGGATTTTGAACCTACAGGAAACCCCGATGCTAGCCTGGGGAAGGTTGCTTTTCAAGGGGAGCCCTGGTGCTGGGGCAAAGCACAGTCCAGACCCCAAGCTCTATCCGTGGGAAGCATGGCTGAATGAGCCTCAGTTTGACCTCTGCTGTTCTTCTTGCCCCTCCTTTGGTTTGGAAGACCCACTTGACTTTAGGTGTCCATCTGTGAGAAATAAAGACAGGAACAATAATGCTTTGTTGTCTATTTTCTTTGTGGAGCTTGAAAAATTGCCACCATTTAGCAAGCATTTTGTGAGTGTTTGGCCCCAAGTGTGTTGCTAATTAACCTTTCTTGGTACTCAAGTCTTTCCTGTCATTTGACTAATGATGAAACTATAAAAACAATGCTTTCAGAAAGTATTGTTAAAAGCTATTAGGAAACATACAGAAAGGTCTGAAGTCCCATTTTTAAACTAGAACATATTTATTTCAGAATAATTTGAAATGTATATTATTAACACTCATCTAATAGCCATGTAGGGCCTCCATACTGTGCCTTAGGCTGTGAGGATGCCAAGACAAATACAAAGCAAGGCTTCCCATTGTGGGGTTGCCATTCTGCTTAAAACCTACTGGTGATAAGAGCAAAGGTTATGTGAGACATCACTGATCACTTTTCTGAATCAGGTGGAAGGAAAAACTGAATTCAGACTCAGAGAAGCTTGTCCTAAAGTTGTTTATTACTTGGATGTGCTTTCTCTAAACTCCAATTTGTTCATCTTCAAGAGATCAGCCCAGATGATCAGTCCAATCAATTAATATTCATTAAATGCCTACCATGTGCTAGGCTCTGTGTTGAGTGCTGGGGAGACAAAAGATAGTCCCTACTATGAAGGCTAAGGCAAACTAATATATAGAAACAAGCTATATATGGAATAAAAGGGAGATCATTACAAAGGGAAGGCATTAGAATGAAGATGGGTTGGAGAAGGCTTCCTGTAGTGGGATGCTAGTTGGGACTTATAGGAAGCCAGGGAGATCAGTAGGTAGAGATGTGTAGGGAGAGTGTTCCAGGACTGGAGGACAGCCAGAGAATGTGCCAAGAGACCTTGAAAGTCCCTCCCAGAGCTGGATTTTGAATGCAGCGATCATCAAATTTCATGGCTTCAAGAACCTCACATTGGGTAGTCACTCACTCAAGCAGATTGCAGCCCTTTTGCCATTGAGTACTTGGTCACCAATAGTTGCCATGGCCAGTCTCTCCTGGAGAGTTGCTGGAGTGAGAAGTTGCTGGAGACTTATCTTGTAGCTGAAGTCATTAAACAGAAAAGTTCCTTGAGGGCAGAGGTTAATTTTCATTTTTTTTTAAATTCCCATCACCTAATATAGTGCCAGATGCATAGAGTAATTGAATTACTCTAGTGTAGTGGGTGAATGAAGTTTCTCTCCCATTTTTTAGGGTAAAATATCTGTCATCTGGACAGGTTCTTATTCTCTGAACTGAACTTATTTACTCTAACTTCCTCTCCTACTGGCAGATAACAATTCCCAGAGAAGGCCTACATTGCAGTTTTACCCAAATTTTCTCAGAGTCCTAAGGACAACCATGTTGAAAGGAAATAAATTTTCCATTTACCACTCCAGTTCTCAAGCACCCATTAATGTGTTTCTTTTTGTACAACTAGTCATTCACAATGACACTTTTAGACCTTAAGCATAAACACTTCCTTAAGGTAAAATAAATAATAATACTGCATGTACTCATATATTAAAATTAAATGCATAGATAGTAAATATATCCCAATCTATATGTGAACCTGGGACAAATTCTTCTCCAATTCAGAGTGGTTACACACCTATAGACATCTGCTAAGGAATGACCTGCATGCCCAGGATAACTGACAACTCTAGAGTAAGAAACTTCCTCTAATGGAGGAACTGTCCATAAAAGTTCCTTGGTGAAAAGGAACTTGGTGAAAAGGAAAATGTCAAATAGACATTTTCACCACCAAACCGAGCTGCCCACACTGTTCTCTTTTTTTGTCCTTTGTTCTTTTTATTTTTCAACATTCATTGATATGTATATTTTTGAGTTACAAAATTTCCTTCCATCCTCCCTTCTCAACCATCCTCCCCTCAACAGTGAACAATCGGGTTAGCATTGTACATACATATTTTTGATAAACTTGTTTGCAGAATAGTCATTTGGGGTATGAGAAATTAGGATTAAGGGAAAGAAATACATAAGATATAATTTTTATCAAGTGTTCATCAGATTCTGAAGGCTTTTTTTCTTGTTTGTTTTGTTTTGCTTCCTCTAGAGGGGATAACATAGTCCATAGCTGGTCTAATATGGTTGTCCTAGCTCTCTGATCTGCTGAAAGGAGATGCTTCCATCAAGGTTAATCATCTCACAATGCTGTTGGTAATGTGTACATTGTTCCCTTGGTTCTGCTCCCTTTGCTCAGCATCGGATCCTCTAAGTCAGTCCATGCTTCTCTAGAGTTCAACCATTGATGGTTTCTTATAGAACAATAATATTCCATAGTATTCATGTACCATCACTTGTTCAGTCATTCCTCAATTGATAGACATCCCCTCAATTTCCAATTTTTTCACCACTAAAAAAGACCTGCTATGAATAATTTGGAACATGTAGGACTTTTCTCATTTTTTTATGATTTCTTCTAGATATAGACTGAGAATTGGACTTGCTGGGTCAAAGGGTATGATCAGTCTTATTGCTTTTTTTGGGAAAGTTCCATTTTGTTCTCCAGAAAGGTTGGATCCATTCACAACTCCACCAGCAATGCATCAATGTCCCAATCCTCCCACAATCCCTCCAACATTGATCATTTTCCCTGTTTCTTCTCTTGGTTAGTCTGATCCTTTTCTCTAATCAGTAATGATTTGGAGCACTTTTTCATATAATTATATATTGGTTTAATTTTTTCATTTGAAAACTGTCTGTTCATATCCTTTGACTGCCCATACTGTTCTTAACTCATTGAGGCTTGGTAGGTCCAATGCCTCAGTCAAACTGGCTGATCCCCTGAATGTCTTCTGATTCTCTGCTTCCAAACTCATCTTTTGCTCAACTAGACTCAGTTCTCAGCAGCATTTCAAATTTCAGTACTTCAGGAATGTCCCAAAACCTTGATCTCTCCACCTACCTATTGCTGTAGCTCAAGCTTCTGAGACCTACACCCCTAAATCAGAACTATGAAATTGGAAGCTGGGTCTCACCCTTCCTCCTATTACTACCTCTGGCAACAATTATAGTGCTATTTGAAGGCAGGGAATGTACTCAAGAGTCAAGCCTCTGAAGGCCTAACTCCCCACCTTTGACAGATTGCCCAAAAAGTTATCCAGTCTATGGGTAACTGTTAGTGTGTCTTTTCTCCTGCTCATGATGTGCACTGGCTGCATAAAAGGCAGGCCACCAGAGCTGAACTCTTGTGGAAAAACAAGGAGCACCATTGGAATTATTCATCCTCTGGTGGTTAGGACACAGGATCATGGACCCAGGGATTGGGAAATCTGGGAGTGAGATAGCTCTAAGTTTCTTTTCTCCAAATCATGATTCAGATCATCTCCTTTGCTATGAAACCCTCCCCCAGACAGATGCACAGAGTTGAGATGAAGGTCAAGGTTACCATTCATTCCCCCCTAATCTCTTGTGGTTCAGGCTCAGGCTTCTGAGTCACAGGATCCTGAAGGTCTTTTGCTCTGTGTCAGATGATCTGGTCTCAGACAAAGCCTTATATGTGCAGGGCCTCCAGGAGAGATGTCTCAAAATGACCCTGACCAGAAGAAGACTTCAGCAAGTCCTCTACCCTCTGTTTGGTGACTACCAGTGCAGGGGAACTGGCAACTCTCAAATCAACTCCTTCCTCCTTAGTACCCCTCCAGCTGCTAGAAAACTCCTGGTACACAGCAAGGGCCTAGGAGATGTTTGTCAACTGGTTGACTTTCATCAAGCACCAGCACCTTCTAACACCAGAAGACAACTATGGCCTTCCCTTTAACCTTTTGCAACTTCAAACTAAGTCTCCCCACTTTGGGAAGGGAAGGCCCTGGCAGTTGGCATAGGAAAGCCAATAAAATGCCTTTGACCATTTTCTCTCCTTTAGACTCCATGCTTCACACTTGATGGAGTGAGTGGCAGACCCCTGGGGGGCTTTCTAAAGGTAATTTATATTGAGCCCTCCAACCCTTTCTTAGAGACTGTTCTAAACATTTTAAGACTCTTGAATTTTGAGAGAGGAAAAATATTGTAATTTCATTTAACAAGCAGAAATAAATAATAATATTGGCATCTACTCTATGGTCCCAGCAGAATGTAAGCTTCTCAAGCATTTCCAGAATATAACATAAGCACACAGTAGGTGCTTAATGGTTTCATTTGTTTGGTTGAATAAAGAATGGATAAATGCTAGGCATTATTTAGACCCTGGGGGTTCAAAGGAAAAAACAAAAAAGTTAAACAGTTCTTGCCTTCAGGTTGCTTACAGTCTATTGGATTTTTTTTTAGTGAAAACATTTTGGCAACTCACTGGAGAAACAAGCAGGTGTCTACCCCAGGCCTAGGAGTCTAGCCACCTGTTCTCTTTCAACTTCCAGCCATTCTTTGTCCAGTAGCTCTGTTGTGTCATCCTGCAGTGGAGGCATTCTGCCCATCTGTGAGCCAGGAAGGACATGGCAATAACAGGTGGCACCATGTTCATTAATATTCTGGCCCCTGGACGTTCATTGTCTGGGCACGGATGCTCTCCTCTTTTCTGTACCTGTACTGATTTCAGAATAGGCACTAAATGCATCAGGAGAAAATTGAGTTGAATGTGAATAGATCCAGCAAGGCTTCATTAATCAGGATTCGGAAAAGAAAATAAAGACCATTTGTCTGAGAATGAGCAGGATGTTCCCATTTTCCAAACCCTACCAAATGTTCTGATAACTCTGTCTCTCATTCCAAAAGAGAAAAATGACCATTCTGAATCTCTATATGCCACAATCATCACACCATCCATTTTTACAAATAAAAGGTATCCTTATCAAAATTAAATATTAGCTACTTCTTTAATTAACATTTCATCCAGAAGAAAGAAGAATTTCTGATGGGCTCATTGTCAAGCCAATACTAAATTAAATATTTTGTAGTTATTATGACAGAGCTGGGCTCCCACAAAGACAGGAGAAACTCTGCCTGAGTCCCTCCTTTGTAGAGGTGTGGAATCACAATCATGCTGGCAGACAAAGTGGATTTGTTGAACTATATTTCTGAACTATTTTTCCTTCAGGAAACAACCCCCAGGGGAAGGGATATATTTGGAAATGAACATGATGTAAAAACAAAATATATCAATACAGTGTTTAAAATGGTATGAATAGTTTGAGAAACCAAGCTTTTTTGAGCTCATGAGTCTTGGATCTCCTTCCTGCCCCAAACTACATTTTTCATCTTGTTAGTACTGATGAGACAGAGAGAGGAAGGAGTCTTCCTGGTCCAGCCCTTTGGATGCCCTAGAATCTAATTAAAGGAGAAATTTAAATTCTTGCAGTGGGCACGCTTCCTCTGTGACTTCCTCCTGGCTAAAATAGATAACAGACCTTTCCTTGGAAATCCTGGGGAAGTTGTCTCTGAAATGATCTTTGCCTCCTGGCTTTCAATGCCTGTTTGTTTGTTTTTTCCTCTTTAAGGTATAATGTCCATAGTGGGTTGTCATTTGGCCTTTTCCTGGTATTGAAGAATGACTCTTCCTGGCCAGCCTCATGCTAGGAATACAGGCTTTCCTTTTTCTTGTAGAATGTAATTTATTATTTAGGAAAAATGCTTAAATTCACAAAGAGGGAATATAAGATTGTGCTATATTCAGTTATCTAAATTTATATAAGCAATACATGGCCAGTTTCACAGAGGCCAGGTTTGGAAGCACTATTCTTTTTCTGCTAAACTTTTACAGAAATCAAGGTCACCTACAAAAACATTCAGTCCAATATAACAAACATTTATTATGTACCTACTGTATATCCTGCACCATTCTGAGGACAAAAGGATAAGACAAAAAGGAATTTCTGTTCTCTTGGGGGTAATAACAGAGGCCCATTTCATCTTTGCCTTTGCCTTCTTACAGAGCTTTCTACTTCCTTTGGTCTTCCAAGGTAAGTTAAGTAGTTAGATACTTCAGATTTTGTAATCCCTCTTTTATAGATGATGAAGCTGAGGTTCCAGAGAGCACTTGCTTGGCCAGTAACCCAGAAAAGCAGATTCGGAATGGAAATTTAGTTCCAGGGCCACTGGCTCTCCAGACTTTGACCTGACAGTTTGAGATCAACAAATGTGTTCTGACTGTGCCCTCCATTTGTTTGCAATTTCCCTTTTTCAAAAAAGAGAAGGAAATTTCCTCTAGTTTCCAGAAAAGAGATACCAAAGATAGTTTTCCTTGATGTCTCAAAAAAGGAGACATTTCTGAAGTGGGAAGTTAAATTAAAAAACCCATTCTTGGGTGGGTTTTTATTGAAATATAATTAGGGAAATCCCATTCACACAAAAGTAATGAGTCCTGAACTTTCCAAGGGTAGGGTGACTAAGACTGGTAGAATTTCAAGATGTGATTCTTAATTCAATAATTAATCCAGGATTGAGGGGGGAGGAGGGCATTTCTTTCTTTGTAAACTCTCTCTGCCAGTTCTTCTGTGGTTTGATGCCTATTCTGTAGGGCCATGTGGTGTCATCCTTTCCCGAGGCTCATAAATGCCAGGATACAGCTAATATGTCTGATATGTGTTGGAGATCACACAGCTACTTCATGTCCAAATGCTTCATTCTTCTTTGACAGTTACAGATGATTGCAAATGAAAGGCTGCCCCAAACATTGCATCAGTCACCTCTAGTATTCGGTGGGTTCCAGCTTTAACCCATCATGGGAGGGAGTTTGTTCTCTGATACTAGGGCGTAGGAGAATCATGTTTCTCATATGAGTTTCTGACACTTTGTCCAATTAGAATGATGCTCTTCTCCTTAGGTGTTGCACAGAGCTGTCCAAGGAGTGACAAAGTCAGATAATGTCTATCATTGCAAGCCCCCATGGGTGACACATGTGTCTAAAAAACCTCACAATGTCTTCACACCTCTGTCTGAGTACAGAGAGTTAGCATTCTCCATGAGTAATTGTGAGGAATAAGTCAGTAATGTAAAACTAAATTTCAAGGTTGTAGTTGTTTTAGCCTGACTGTCTTTTCAGCTTCAAATTGATCCTCTTGCCTAGCATTTATGGTTTCTGGGGTCTTGCCATTGATCTCTTTTTTTGACTGTGAAGTCAGGAATAAAAAACTGTTGTTTCCTATCCAAAAAGCTCCACTAATTCTTTTTTTGAAATAACTTTGTATTTCGTACAGTGTTCAGAAAATATTTTCTTGGAAAGTTGACACTTGTGTGACAAATTCATTTTGGCTAGATGAAGGAATAACCTTCCATAGAGGTGGGGAAAGAAGCAGGCAAGATTTTCTTTTTATTCTTCTTCACTTCATCCATCTATCTATTCATTCCATTAGCTATCATCCTATAGGCAGGTAGAGGTTTTAGGGCCCAAATTAATTTCCAAAGTGTAATTCCAAACTAGTCAATGCATATAATTCCTAATCAGAAAATACAAAACTCTTAGAGATTCAGGAAGACTTGGATTCAAGTCTAGCCTCAGAAACTTATTAGCTGTATGGCTCTGAGCAAATCTTTTAACCTCTGTTTGCCTCAGTTTCTTCAACTCTAAACTGGAATAATACCTATCTCTCAGGATTGGGAAGCTCAAGTGAATATTTGTAAAGTGTTTCCTTTTTTTCCTTCCTCTTTGCTTATAAAGCCCTTTTCCTTCTGGTCTCAGTTTATTTTTTTCAGGAGTATTTTACATTATACGACTGCACTATGGATCAGCTCACTATCCCTACAACTTTCTTCCCTGAACCCTGCTCCCACATGGAAAGAGTGACCCACAGTCCTCCAATGTTCTCCCTCTTCAACTCTGTGGCTCAGAACCCCAGACTTACTTCAAGGCCCCCTCTTATAAAAGGCTTCTCCTGATCCTTTTCACCTATTACTAGGGCCCTTCTGAAATAACATTGTATTATCTGGGCATATTTTCATCAAATAAATTGACAGTTTATTTTTGTTTTTGTCTTTGTATTTCTAGCTCCTACCACAACACACCTAGTACATGGTAGGCATTTTAAAAAGGCTTGTGGAATGGACAGCTGAAAGGATAGCTGATAACTTATTCAAAATTCCCAAAAATGTCACTAATTCTCTTAAAAATCTATTGGTACGGGGCAGCTAGGTGGCGTAGTGGATAAAGTACTGGCCCTGGAGTCAGGAGTACCTGGGTTCAAATCCAGTCTCAGACACTTAATAATTACCTAGCTGTGTGGCCTTGGGCAAGACACTTAACCCCATTTGCAAAAACCTAAAAAAAAACCCAAATCCAAATTCAATGGTTCCAGTTTCTGATACATTTATCAATTACCTTTGAGTGTGTAATAGAGAGGCAGCATGGAAGAATGGGGAGCTGGCCTTAGAGTCAGAGAGAGTTCAATTCCAATGCCCCAGGCAATCAGCAAAGACCAAGTTAAATGGAAGGCTCCCACGTTCAGGTGAGGAGGGAGTTTCTTCATCTGAGTTTTTCCTATATCAATGAAATCACAGGTCTGACACTGCTTTCTACTAGTAATACCAATTACTACCAACTACTGCTACTACCACCACCACCATCACCGCCCCCTTCCTTTAAAGTTGGTGAAATACTTTCCTTTCCACAATCCTTGCTCTGTGTGGGAGGACAGATGTGAGCACTATGTCAGTCACTCTGAGGGACAGAAGCCTAATCATAGGTCCTACTCCTTTAAATTTGATTCCAAGAGTCTTAGATGGAAAGTGTTCAAAGAAGATGGCTTTACCCCTAAAGGGCACCTTTCTTGATCTATTGAGTCAAACTGTAATTTTATTAGATATTTGACTTTTTTTGACTTTTCAGTCTTACAGGAACAAAGTCCCTTGGCTATAGTTGTAATGCATCATGAGACATTTTATTCATCTCTTCATAAGTTTGTTCTGGGTTTGCCACCTCACTTTGGCATCCTTTATGGGAGTGAAGGAGTTCACTTTGTCATCTCTGCCCAAGAACCATTCATTGAGCACAAAACTCATAGGGCAGGGATGGCGCCCACCAAGGCCACCCAGATTGTATGTGTTGTGAAAGGAGCAGTAGGCAGGTTAATGTTAATAGTATTAGCTCCTCACCAAGAGCTTCATGTTTGAAGGAAAGGAAGTCTAAACTCTAGGATAGCCCAACAAATGAAACAATAGCCTGAAACACTACATAGTGGCTGACAGTGGATCATTTCCAAAGGAACTTGACACCCAGAGCTGCTGGCCTGGGGCAAGAAGGACAAGGCAGAAGAAGATATCAGAGGTTTTTTCATGTGATTATGGGGAGTAGAGGGTCATCAAATGTTTTGGGCTATAGGCAAGGATGGGACAACAAAGATGAAAGATAACAGGGGCCTGATTGAGTCCCTTCTGTGAGTTTTGTGGTTCCTAGCTGAGGGAAGATACCCAATGCTTTTCTCCTTTGAGTTCAGAGTTACTCTGAATCCCTAAGATGATAACTATAGAGAAAGGGGAGAACTGATATACATGAATAATGGCTTGTGATTTTCAGTAACTCTGCAAAGAAAATCTGATAGAAAAAGATCTGAAACCCCAGCTCTTACAGTGGCTCTTGAGAAGACAATGTACCATCCTTTATAAAAGATGCTAATTATAACTATAATTTTTTTTCATAATATATATTAAATGAAGAAAAATATTTTTTCCCTAAGGATTCCTTTTATGGATTTTCAACCTCCATAAGCTTTGTGAAACAGCATTGCCATCTAGACTTCTATATTCAAATGATAAGAGTAATTCCATTGATTGCTACTGATGAAGAAATTTTAAAGGATGGTATCATCAGAAACGGAATCAGAGAGGTTAAATGACTATCTGGGGTTTCACAGCTTTTATGTCTCTAATTCGGGATATGAACCCAAGTCTTTCTCTCTGTGTCTCTCTCGGTCACATTCATTTCACATTTGTTTTTGTATTGATTTTCAAATACCTGGAGCTCTGGAGGAGTATTTTATACTCCCATATAGATTCACACTCTGGCATTGTCTCTAATTCTTCAATAACAATGATGAAAGATCATGGACAGGCATCTCTGGAGCTTCAGTATTCTCTAAGGAAACACAAGCAGCCCTAGCAGCAGACTCTACTCCATATCCATAAGTGCTCTAATACCTTCCAATTCAGAGATATTTTATGAGCTTAAGAGAACTCTGAGGATGAATGTTTCAGTGACCAGTTGCTATGGGAATCATGAGGAATCACATGCTTTAAAAAGGAAAAAGTCAAACTTTGTTGAATGAACAGCTGAAAGGAATAGCTGGTAACCCATTCAAAATTCCTAAAATGTCACTAATTCTCTTAAACATCCATTGGTACTCCATGAGCCTCAATGGTTCCAGTTTCTAACACATTTACCACTTACCTTTGAAGCATAGTAATAGAGAGGCAAACTTTGAATCATGAGGATTCATATACTTTAAAAAGGATAAAGTCAAACTTTCTAACTGAATTTTCTGTATCATCTCTTCTATGATCCGAAGGAATAAAATCAACTTGCTTGTTAATAAAAGTGATGGTGGAAGATTCCAACTAAAACTGACCACCTCTTCCTATGTAGTCCCCTGATGTGGTTGTTCCCTCCCATTTTTCTTACTGAGCTCTCCATATGGATGAAGATTGATACCCTCTCCACAATTTAAAATCTTGGAGAGTGATCTGGTACACTGAGAGGTTGCCTAGGGCATAGATGAGCAACCTGAAAGGGAGAAGAGCCAGTTTTTTATCCAATGGTCACAGAATTTTAAAGTCCCTTTGAATTATTCTTAAAATATACAAAGTAGTATAGTGTTTAGTGGGGCAGACTTTAGAGTAAGGGTGACCCGTGTTCAAATCCTGCCTCTGGTACAGACTAGCTAAGTGACCCTCGGCAAGTTATGGAACTTCTCCAAATTATAAATTGAAGAGGAGGTGCTAAGTGGCGCAACAGAATATTAGACTTGGACCCAGGAAGATTTGAGTTCCAATCCCGAATTAGATACATAAAAGTTATGTAAGCCCAGATAGTCATTTAATCTCTCCAATTCCATTTCGTCAGCTGTAAAAAAGGGGTAAAAATCCTTGTAGGGTTGTTATAAAGATCAAGTGAGAAATGTAACGCTTTTCAAATCTCAAAGTGTTCTATATTTTCTAGCAATTATCATTAACAAATGAATATCAGTAGAAGGGAATTTACATACCAGGAGTTCCCTCTGATGGTGCCTCACAAATTTCTCTCTAAAGTCTATGCACAAATAGGCACCCTTGTGCCTATTTTCATATATATATTCATATACAGAGACATTCACATACAGATGATTCTCTGATTCTGTCTTTCTGTGTCTCTTTCTGTATGTCTGGCTCTCTTTCTACTCTTTTCTCTCCCACCTTGAGTTCTTGCATTTTCTCTTGTTCTCTTTCTCTTTCCTTTGTCTCTCCTCTCTCTGTTTCTGTCTCTCTCTGTACATGTCCTGTGTCTGTCTCCCTCCCTCCTTCCCCCCTCTCTCTCTGTGTCTCTGTCTCTCTCTGCTTCTGTCTCTAGGTACACGTCCTATGTCTGTCTCCCTTCCTCCTTCCCCCATCTGTCTCTCTCTATCTCTCTCTGACTCTCTCATCTCTCTCTGTCTCTGTCACTCTCTCTTCCCTCTTCCCTTGTAGTCTCTTGCAGTGTCCATCTCACAGCCTTTCTGTCTGAATCTGTATCTGTCTCTTTGTTCTCTTTCCTCTCCTTTTTTGTTCTCTTGCACTCTTTCTTTCTCCATTTCTTTCTTCAGACTTTTTCTCTCCTCTTTTTGTTCCTCTCTGATAGTCTCTCTCTCCACACATGCATTCCAGAGCTATGCTACAGCCTCCTTCTTTGTACCTGTTTGCACATTTTTCTCATTTCTTATTTCACCCGAGTCAGCTCTTAGAGGTTTGGGGCTTTGTCTGGGAATTAGGGAGCTGCAAGAACAAGACTGTCTGAGCTCTCCTCTCATGCGGCCCCCAGAACTCATTAGTGAGATCAGAAGAAGATACACATATATTTGCTAGTCTGAGCTCTCAGGGGGCTGTGTGTGTCTGGGATGTGGTCATATGATGAACTGTATTTTCCCCTCTACAGGACAGTAGTTCTAGGCAGAGTTCAAGAAAGAACTGTCAAGTCACCAAGGAGATCCACAGATCCCCAATTCTCTGAGCTGGGGCACCTTTCAAAGCCACCTCAGCTTGTGCCTGTAACCCCTGGCTGCCCCCCTCTTCCCTCTGCTGACTCTTCTGAGGCTCTCAGTGTGAGGGGGGATCCAGGCCCATCTAACCCTGCTTCCTCTCATTTCTAAACTGCCATCCCTCCCTTCATCAACCCCACTTCCCTATTCTGGGGAGGTGCATTTCATCTTTGGTTCTGGTCAACCTACAGCCCAGCTATGAGCCAGTAGCATTAAGAGGGGAAAAGCAAGGGTTGATCAAAGGGATGAAAGTCCTCTGATAACAACTCTGGCCTTTACTGACCCACTTTCCCCTGACCTCCCCGACCACTGAGGTCTGCTCTATATTGATCTGGCTCCAGTCACTGACCGGCAACCTCTCCCAGAAGGGAGTCTGCATTCCTAAAGGAAAAGCCTGCCAATCTAAATGAGCCACCAGCTGGAGAGTGGGAAAGAATAGAGAGTGGGCTTTCTAGTCTAGGAAGGTTCTCTGCAGCAATCCTATAGAAGTTTAAATGGAGATCTGGAAGAGACCCCAGTCCTAATCCCTTATTTGACAGAGAGAAACAGATTAAGAGAAATAAAGCAACTTGTTCTAGGTCAGAAAGCTAGAAAGTGACAGCTGTAAACCTTCAGTGTTTACATTCCTGTAAAATAGGTAATGAAAGTATTTATTCCCATTTTGCATATTAAGAAACTGAGGCACTGAGAGATTAAATGACTACCCTCTCTTTTAACAGAGGAGGAAACATGATGCAAAGATCCTGGGTGATAGAGTCACATTGCACTTCTGACACCCATTGCCTGAATGACCTTGGCCACATCACTTCAGATCCTGAGGCCTCAGTTTCCTCTCCTGTAAAATGAAAATGTCATTTGCGATGGACTCTGTGGTTCCTTCTTGTCTCAGATCTGTTTCCAAACTCCTTAAATCATAGTAAATACTAGAGCTAAGACTTCCACTTCTTCCAAAGTAGGATTAACTTCTTAGAGAGAAGAATCCCATGGGGTAGTGTTAGTCTTGTTTGCCTCTGTAAGCAGAGCTGCCCTCCGCTCCCCCACCACACCCACCACACTCCAGGGCTCAGGGCAAGCAGAGTCACCTGGGAAGGAGACTATTCAGCCTCAGCATTCTGTTCTCCCCCATGGAGACTAGAGAGTTCCATTCTTTATCTTGTACCCCCAGCACCTGGTTTGGTAGGTGCTTACTGATGAATCGGAAATGGAGAGTTCATGGAAGGAGGGAGGGGTCTTGTAGATGTACCACAACTCATCACATGAGTGATATAGAGATGTGAAAAATCAGTTGGCATTCTAGAGCCCAAAGCAGGTGGGTCAGCTGTGACTGCCAGCTGCCTACCACATACTTTCTCTTCCCATTTACCCCATGTCACCATTTAGGAAAAAATTGCTTCCAGAAACCAAATTCATAAATTTGGAGGTAGGCAACAGTTGTTGGTAAAGTGTTTGCCCCAGAAAAACAAACTAGATTGGAGCTTAAGGAACCCTCACATGGATCTGAATCCTAACCTTTATTATTCTATCACTTAGAGCAAGTCACTTCCTGTGGGACCTTAAATCCCTCATCTAAATGATGAGGGTTTGAGTCTGGATGATCTTAAAAGATTCCTTCTGGCTACAGATCTTTGGTCTGATGCCCCCCCCAAGACTTTGTCCTAGAGCCCCTTCCAGAGATGAGTGCCCTCCCTGCAGACCAGACCCTCTACAGCTTGAATTACATTGAACTCTTGAGTGGAGCCCAGGTCACATTTAGAACCTGGGAAACTGGACTTGCAGGGCAATTATTCTATGATGAAGTCCATGTTGGCCAGACCTTTCCCGGGACCCTCCAGCTAGGAAATTTTTAAAAATTATTATAATTATATGGCTGCTGAAATATTTCCACTGGGGAGCATGAGGCAATGGGAGAGATTGCTGAAATGTGAACTTAAGATTGGGTCGATTCTGCCAGATAAGCACATGCCTCCCTGGATAGATTTCTTATCAAGGGCTGCACCAGACTGAGGGCTGATGGGACTCCTGCCTGCACTTTTCTCCCATTGACTCCTGGATTCCTTTGTGTTTCTATACTTATATTTGTTCTGAAAAAGCCCCTGAAATCTGCAAAACTGAATTTTTCTTGGCAGCACTGCGAGTATTCATTCCATACAGGAATTCCTTCTACAAGAGCAGGCTTTATAAAATAAATGTAGAAGTCTATTTCAATGTTTGCCTTAAATATGAATTTAGTTACATGTGAATGGAGAAGGGATTTTTTACTCTTTTTTTTTCCTTTTTGCTTACACTGTTATTCTTCTAAATGGATATTGGTAGGAAGTCAAACAAATCTGTTATTAAACTTAGCAAAGAAAGTTGAGCTTCTGGTCTCTTGTAATAAATCCCACCTGCGCTTGCCATTGAGATCGAGGCAAGACGACGCAACCCGCCGACAATAAGCATTTAGGAATGGCAGGGGGTCATGCTGGGGGCCATGATCATCAACAAATTTACTGAAACAAGGTCCCTACCCTCAAGGACCTTCCAACCTGGCAGGAACCAGCCTAGAATTAGAGGATCATAGACAGAATCAGAAAGGAAGCATGGGGACATCGAATACAAAATCCTCCCTCATTTTACAGATGAGGAAACTGAGGCAAGAAAGGAGGTAGAAGGAACCTTAAAGTTTTCTAACCCTTCCATTTGGTAGATGAGGAATTTGATGCTCAGGGCGGTTAGTCGTCCAGGGTCACAATGCTAGGAAGTTTCAGAAGCAAGATCTGAACCAAGTCTGACTATAAAGACAGTGTTCTACACCCTGATCCCCCCACCTCTGAAATGAGGAAAGGAGAAAGCGGTGATCATTTTCTAATGAAGGATGGCTGAAAGTCATGGAACCAAGTCTCAGTTCTTTGAAGACTGCAGAACAGAGATTCTTAAAAAAGGGGTCCACAGATCTGCAAGGGGCTCATGTGGCAGAGGTAAATGGAAAAGAAGATAACATTTTTATTTTTACTAATTGAAATTTGGCATTTAATTCAATTAAGAATTTAGATAACAAATCACACCAGATGCTCAGAGAAGACCTTGATACCAAAACGGTTAAGAGCTGCTATAGTTGAAGACCACCAAAGGGCAATAGGAAGGCTACACAGTGGGTGTGAGTGGGCTATAATAGATCACAAACCAAAACTGGTACAAGAGAGATGGTGGAAAGGGTATCACCAGAGAAGTGTTCAGAAAAGAAACAAAGCAGGTCACGTAATTGAGAGGAAAGAAAAAAACAAGGAAGAGCCCATTGTCCATATACTAGTCAAGTGAACCCTAAGTAAATGGCCTCTCTTAATCCTAACACAATGGGTGAATTCCACTATGGCAACCTGATGGGACTGCAGAGTTGGAGTATCCCACAGAATGAGCAGGATCATTGTCTTCATCATTGAAGGGAGTGCCCATATCAGGGAGGGAACATATCCATTGGTGTGCTGGAGTACACAACCCCATCAAATCAAACCTGAGTATGGAGAGAGAGAGAGAGAGAGAGAGAGAGAGAGAGAGAGAGAGAGAGAGAGAGAGAGTGAGTGTGTGTCCATGTGGTGTGTTTGTAAGGTGTGTATGTATGTGTATGTGTGTAGTGTGTGGATGTCTGTGTGGTGTGTTAGTGAGGTGTGGATGTCCAGGTGTGTGGTGAGGCCCAATCTTCTGACAAAGTAGAGCAGCCCAAGGTCCCTCTAGCTGAGGCCTCTATCTAATTCTGCTGATCCCTGTGGGCTATAGCAGTGGTTAAGAAAATTCAAAGATCCCGAGGGCATTGTGTTTCTTCTGGTCAGTGACTGGAGGGATTCAGTGTCACTTTGCCCTTTTGCCAAGTTTCCTCAGTGAGTTTTGGGAAGGCCCAAGGTTGGGAGCCTCCTGATGAGTTGCTTCTTGACTTGGGAGCCTCCTGCCAGGTGAAGCCATGAGCCATCTGTGGCAGCCGAGGACAGCAGGAGCTTTTGTGTTAGCAAAATGGTTTTGCTCAGAGCCTTCAAGAAATTGAGCTTTGAGTAGCCCATTGCTATTTTTAGTTGAGGGTTCCACTGGTAATCAAGGGGGATTTTATTTGCTTTGTGGTCTTAAATCTGTAATTTGAAGAGAAAAGGGGGTTTTGTTTGGTTTTTCATTATCTCATCTCCACTTTAGCTATAATGCTGACTGAGGGGTGACCTTTCTTTAAAAAAAAAAAGGAAGAAAAAGTGCAGTGCTTTGAGTTTTTCAGTCCACAGATTATAGGGTGGGGCTTGTCAAAGTGAAAAGGCAAATTTTCAGACTTAATGGATGTCACCAGATAATCATTAAAGGCATTCTAAATTATAGCTCAGCAATCTCAGGGGTCCACTGGTTGAGGCCAAAATGGCAGTGACCAGGAGGCCAAGAATCTGGACTCAATTAGCTGGAACGAATGTTAACCAACAATTAGGGGTAGCCTTGTTTATTTTTATGAGGACAGTAGAATAATGTAAGTACTCTCTAAAGAGGCGAATCCCAGAGGAGGAAACCTCAGAGGTATCAGCCAACTTTGGTCTATTTATGAATGGAGCTTCTCCACAAGGATTGGGTCTACCCAATGGTTTGACACATTCACCATTAGAGAATTCAGCTCAGTTCTCCTTATCTCCATACATATTCAGGAAGTCAATAAACATCTACTAAGAACCTGGAAGGGAATAAGACAGTCCCTGCCCTCCAAGAAGTTACATTCTATCAGGAAGGACAAAGTATTATTGCTAAGTGGACCCAGAATATAAGGAAAATAAATACAAGGAAATCAAAAGTTCAACAAATTTGGGGAGACAGGACACTAGTATTACTAATAATGGGCAAAGTACTATGTGAGGCATTAGCTAAATTTTTATTCTTTTTCCCTTTCAGCAACTTAATAATTAAACAAAGACCTGATATATGCTAGGCCCTGAGCTGGATACAAAGACAGAAACCAGTACATATTCTAACCTGTCTCCACCTTCTCATCTTGTACAATGCCTCTCTGCTTTCTCCTGATAAATTCCCCAAGGAAGCAGCTCAAAGGAAATGGGACATCCATCAGTTTAGAGTACCACCCTAGGGGTTCACATGGACTATTTCCCCACCTGGGGTAGAGCAGCATTCCAAGATCATAACAGGCTGATCAGCCACAGTCATATACATTGTCTTTTGTCTCAAACATAGTGATGTCATTTTGGTCTTCTTCAATAACAAAGAACAAGAACCAACCATCCCCAAGGAACCCACTCCCCAGTGCTGGGGGCTTTGGCTGGGCTTCTTGGAATGAGCTGCATGGCACTGTCCCATCGCTGAACAACACTGTTGATAGATAAATGTTATAAGTAGATAAGAGATGAGAGAAAATGATATCTAGAATTTATAGACTGCTTTAAGGAATGCAAATTGCTTTAGAAATACCACCTCATTGAAACCTTATTATATGGCGCAGTGGATAAAGCACTGGCCCTGGAGTCAGGAGTACCTGGGTTCAAATCTGGTCTCAGACACTTCATAATGACCTAGCTGTGTGGCCTTGGGCAAGCCACTTAACCCCATTTGCCTTGCAAAAACCTAAAAAAAAAAACTTATTATAGGGGGGCAATAACTGCTTCTATTACCCTATTTTACAGATGAAAAAGTTGAAGGAGACATACTAAGTGACCTGCTCAGAGTCATACAACTAATAAGTTCCTGAGGGAAGATTTGAATTCAGGTCTTTCTGACTCCTGATTAAGCTCTTACTTATGTTTGTCACACACTAGGTCATACTACAAGCTGGAGATACAAAAAAAGCCAAACACAATCCCTTCCCTCAAGGGGTGGGGGATGACAGCACCAAAAAGGGAAGTAGAAAGGGGGAGAACAGAGGGGAGTGCCCAGGACCTTGGTGAGGAGAGAGCCAGGAAATGGTAATCTTGCCCTGGAAAAATAAGACAGCTCACAAAATTACTGCAAAGGAAGATGATCAGTGTTGAATGGGATGTGGGAAAACTGGATACTGATGCATTGTTGGTGAGCAATATGGAATTATGCCAAAAGAGCAGTAAAACTATTCATCCCCTTGGATCCAGCAATACCACTATTGGGTCTATATCCCAAAGAGATCACAAAAAAAGGTAAAAAACCCACATGTACAAGAATATTTATAGCAGCTCTTTTCATAATGGCAACGAATTGGAAATAGAGAGGATGCCATCAATTAGAGAACAAACTGTGGTATATGTATGTGATGAAACACATAATGAGGGATAGGATTTCAGAAAAGTCTGGAAAGACCGGCATGAACTGATCTTGAGTAAAGTGAGCAAAATCAGAAGAACATTATGCACTCTAACAATAAAATGGAGTGATTATCAGCCATGATGGCCTTGATCATTTCTGCAGTACAATAATTAAAGAAAATACTAAAAGATTTATGATGCAGAATATCATCCACATCCAGAGAAGAAATTGTGAAGTTTAAAGACAGACCAAAGTTCACTATCTTTAATTTTTTTTATTATCTTATGAATTATGTTCTTTTGTCTCTAATCTTTTTCTCTTTCATTTGGATATTGGAATAATACGGAGCTATGTTTATCATGGTTATGGATGTAGAGACTATTACATTGCTTTCTTTTAGGGGGAGTGGAAAGGAGAGAAGGAGGGAGAAAAATACAGAAAAATGATTGTTACATGTAGAAAGAAAGAAATAGGGAAAAGAAAGAGATGGCTCAGTTGGGGTGGGGAAGAAGGTGGGGGCACTCCAACCAGTTAACAACCTCCTATACTCCCCCAGGAGCCAGGCAGTGTGGCCTCTGCGCCTTACTCAGGGTGTCTCGTAACTCTTGGTGCCCTTACCAAATGAATTGATAGAGTACTTGCATCTACCCAATTCCCCATGGACTTTCATGGGGGTCTTGTAATCATTTCCCTTTCTACTTCTCATGTGTAAGACCACTCATCTTAGTCTCTTAATAATAGATCTTCCTTTCTTGCAGCCCCATCACTTAGGAGAGATCCTGGATGAGCTTCTTTCTCCCCAACCCCTGTCTCATCTGAACTGCCACAATGCCTTCCTTCTGCATTATGTCTCTCAAAGTCACCCCCCCCCATATCAGACCAGAACCTCACCAGCATTCACCCACTGAATCCCAGAAGCCTCTTGCTGGTCTTCCATTGGTCACCCTAATCCTTGGACTCCTTTAATTGATCCTTTCAAACCCTTGCTTTCTTTCCAGTCTGGCTAGGTTGGAGTGAGACCAGATGGTTCCCAAGACCCTTCCAGCTCTGAGATTCTGTGGTTCTGACTTTCTCAGCCTGCTTCAGGGAGCTGGTCCCAGGCTTCTGCTATGTCTCTCCACTTTGATCAAAGACTTAGGATTTGTATGCTTCCTCTTCAGAAGAAAGAACAAGGCCTGCTAGGTGGCTACTGTTCATGAAACAAGAGCTGGCTCAACTATTGACAGTTATATTTGCAGCTACAAACATTATTTTCTACAAAATAGGGATATAGGAATGACATGTTTTGCAGGCAAAAGGAACTCAAAATGCATGTGGGACCATAGAAAAGGCCCTGGATTTGGAGGCCAAGGGCTTGAGTCCTAGCTCTGCCATTTATACCTCCTGTGTGTTCTTGGATAAATCACTTACCCTCCATGTTCCAGCTATAAAATGAGGGCATTGGACCAGATGACCTCCATGGTCTCTTCCACTTCTAAATCTGTAATCCTATGATCCCATAAATGTCATTCATGCTTCGTGTATTACATAGAAGGCACCACAAAGGAGATGGATGTGACTCCAAGGATTCAGATTCTCCGTTGAATTCACAAGGTGATTGTTGGATTTTTTAAGCATTATATTTCTTGTGTGAACACAGATTTAACACTTATTTAAGAAAAGGAATTATTAAGAAAATAAACATTTTTCTACAACCCTACAATTTTAAGATGTTAGTTTCTTTTTCCAATAGCTGGGTCCTGGTCTAGTTTAAAAAAAAAACATACTCAGATACTGTTCTTTGCTGCTGGGAAACAAAGACAAAATGTTGATTTGCGATAGACTTGATTCTTTTCCTTGAGGAAGAAATATGTTCACTTTGGGAAAGGCTATTCACATTCTCAAGTCAGCAGGGGTCTACCTCTTGTCGTTATTAAATTAAGCCTGGGTGGCCTGAGAGAATTAATGCAAAAAATGGAGCTATCATCCTCTCATCATGGGAGAGGCCAAGGGCTTAGAGACATTTCTTCTTTTGAATGCCACACATCTTTTCATTTAACTCAAGTTTATTCTAGTCAGTTATGGTTTATTCAGAAGACAGCCGCCAATGTAATAAACTTTCTGTTCCCCAGCATTGTCAAGGAATGGGATGTTCTGACTGAAGGTTTCCATAGATACCATGCCTGACTTGGAAATTTTTATAGAATTAGACCATTTAAATGGTAACAACTGGTTAAAGTTGATCATAATTGAATCTATGGTGATTAAGAAGATACTCTAAGGTCATGATTATAAACATTAATTATCACTTGGTGCATTTAAGTAGGATAACAATATATTTTGCTGAATAGAATGCAGGTAATAAAGAATTAAATGATATACTGTAAAGATGAGTATTCATTTATTTTTATGTCATGCTCCTTTGTTACCTTTTCCATGACTAGTGGATTCCATGGACCACATATGCATAGATTACATCCATTGTGTTTTGAATATCTATTTCATGGGTGGGTGAAATACTTTCCCCAAATATCCTAACTTCCCAGTTGCTTCATCTGCTCAAAGCTTATGACCTACTCCCCTCTTTCCACTTCAGCTACACACTGCTGGTCATACCCTTCATTTCTCCATCACTCACAAATGTTCCATTCCATGTTCATGAACTCTGAAATTACCTTATCTGATCCTAACTTTTTATCATTCTATATTTCTCTATTTCTTGACTCTTAAATCTGTGCTTTGTACCATAAATCCCATTCCTTCCTCAATTTTTTTTCCCTTGCCATCACTCTTAAACTGCCTCTGTTCTCTTCCATTCCCCATCTCAGTCTCTTGGGGAACCAACTAAACTCTTCACTATCCTCCACCCTGGAATGACTTGTCCCCTTAGATATAACCAGTTATACCTTGCCAAGCCCTAACCCTGAATTACCGCTACTACATGCAGCCTTCAGTTCTGTCCACTTGTGTTGAATGGAGCTGAAGAAAATAATGGAAATTTATATTATCTAATATCAACAGGGCTTCACCAACACTACTCATCAAGGCAAAACTATTTCTTCCTAATTGTTTCGTAATCCTATTTCCCATAGCAGTGATTTCATACTTTCTTATTTCTCCCTTAATCTCCTTTATTATCCCGATCATCATTCCCCAATTGATGCGCATCTCCAACAATTTCTAAATATTTTCTACCAAAAAAGAGCTGCTATAAATATTTTTGTATACATTGGTCCTTTTCCTTATTCTTTAATCTCTTTAGGATACAGACCTAGTAGTGGTGCCACTGGGTCAAATAGTATGCACAATTTGATTGCCCTATGGATATAGTTCCAAATTACTCTTTGGAAAAGTTGAACTGTTTCACAATCATACCAACATTAGTGTCCCAGTTTTCCTACATCCCTTCCAAGCTCATCATTCCCTTTTTCTGATATATATTAGTTGATCTTATAGGTTTAAGGTGATACCTCAGAGTTGCTTTAATTTACATTTCTTTCATCAATCATGATTTAGAGCATTTTTATGACTATAAACAGCTTTGGCTTCTTCTTTTGAAAAATGCCTTTTCATATCCTTTGACCATTTATCAATTGGGGGAATGACTTGTATTCTTATAAACTTGACTCAGTTCTCTATATATTTGAGAAATGAGGCCTTTATCAAAGAAACTTGCCTTAAAATTTTTTTCCCTCTTTTCTGCTTTCCTTTTAATCTTGGCTGCATTGTGTTTGATTTTTTTTTGCTGTTTTTTGTACAAAACTTTTTAATTTAATGTAATCAAAATTTTCCATTTTATATTCCATAATGCTCTCTCTCTCTCTCTCTCTCTCTCTCTCTCTCTCTCTCTCTCTCTCTCTCTCTCTCTCTCTCTCTCTCTCTCTCTCTCTCTCTCTCTCTCTCTCTCTCTCTCTCTCTCTCTCTCTCTGTCTCTCATTTGTTTATATTTTTCCCTTATCCATAGGTCTGGCAGGTAAATAATTCCATAATCTCCATTTTGCTTATAGTATCACCTTTTGTTTCTAAATCATGTACCCATTTTGACCTTATTCTAGTATATGGTGTGAGATGTTTGTCTGTACTTAGTTTCTACCAAACTGCTTTCCAGTTTTCTCACTTTTTTTTCTTTGTTGCTTTGTTTTGAATTCTTGTTTTGAAGTTCGAATTTATCAAACATTAAGTTACTATATCCATTTGCTACTATGTCTTATAGTACCTAACCAATTCCACTGGTTGACCACTCTATTTCTCAGCCAGTACAAGATTGTTTTGATGTATATCACTTTGTAATACAGACAGGAAAGGATAGACTTTCTTCTTTCACATTTTTTTCTTTGATTCCATTCATATTTTTTACCTTTTGTCTTCCAGATGAACTTTGTTAACATTATTTCCTAGCTCTAATAAAAGACTTTTTTGGTAATTTAATTGGTATGACACTGAATAAGTAAATTCATTTAAGTGAGATTTATTTTTTGTTTTGTGTTTTATTATATTAGCTAGACCTCCTTATGAGTGATTAACATTTTTTGCAATTGCTTTGATCTTACTTTATGTGTATGAAGAGTGTTTTCTAAATTTCCTACAGTTATTTTAACTAGAATTTCTCTTTCTATCATTTGCTGCTGGCCTTCATTGATAATACATAGAAATACTGATAATTTTGTGGGCTGATTTTATATCCTGCAACTTTGCGAAAGTCATTATTTCAACTAGTGTTTTTTTAGTTGATTGTTCAGGATTCTCTAAGTAGACCATCATATCATCTGCAAAGAGTGAAAGATTTGTTTCCTCATTGCCTATCTCTTCAATTTATTTTTCTTCTGTTATTACTCAAACAAGCATTTCTAGTACAATATTGAAAAATACTGTTGATAATTGGCATCCTTGCTTCACCCCAATTGGTAAGGCTTCTAACTTATCCTTGTTCCAGATAATGCTTGCTGATGTTTTTAGATAAATACTTCTTATCACTTTAAGGAAAACTTTATTTATTTCTGTCTTTCTAGTGTTTTTAATAGAAATTAGTGTGGAATTTTGTCAAAAGTATTTTCTGCATCAATTGAGATGATCAAATGATTTTTGTTAATTTTGCTGTTGATATAGTCAATTACGTTGATAGGTTTCCTAATATTGACCCAGTGTTTCATCCTGGTACAAAACCCACCTGTTTATGGTGTATAATGTTTGTGATCGATTGCTATAATCTCCCCCCACCCCCAGTCACTAATGATCTCTGAATTGCCCGATCTAATGTCCTTTTGTCACAATTCTTACCTTCTTGGCCTCTCTGCAGCCTTGGGTGCTATTGATTATCTTCTTGGGGATACTCTTCAGTCACTAGATTTTCATCATATTGTATTCTTTTGATTCTCTGTCTTCCTGACTTACTGCTCCTCCCAGGGCTTTTTTGTGTTTCTTCATCCATGCCATTTCACTAACCATGGGTCTTCCAAGGTTCTGTCCTGGGTTCTCTTTTTTCCCCCTTAGGACTCTCTCCATTGATGTTCATTTCTATGCAGATGATTCTCAGATGTAGAGATTGAGCCCTAGTTTCTCTACTGAGTGTCATCGGCCTTTTGAATATCACAGCTTGTTCCATCAGTGTCCAAACTCATCATGTCCAAAACAGAATTCATTATCATTTCTTCTTTTCTGTTATTCTAGTCCTTTTTTTTAATGAAAAATCCAGGTTATTGGTGAATTCCGTATACATCTACTTCAATCTCTTCAAAAACTCCTCTTTAATTATTGGATTTGCATCTTTTGGTGTCTTCAGAATTTCATTCTTTTTTTTAAGCTTTTTGCAAGGCAATGGGGGTTAAGTGACTTGCCCAGGGTCACACAGCTAGGTAATTAGGATGTATCTGAGGTCCCATTTGAACTCAGGACCTCCTGACTCCAGGGCCAGTGCTCTATTCACTGTACCACCTAACTACCCCTAGAATTTCATTTTTTTAGGGGTTTTTTTTTTTGCAAGTCAACAGGGTTAAGCAGCTTTCCCAAGGCTGCACAGCTAAGTAATTATTAAGTGTCTGAGGCCAGATTTGAACTCAGGTACTCCTGACTCCAGGGCCAGTGCTCTATCCACTGCGCCACCTAGCCGCCCCCTAGAATTTCATTCTTGTGAGCCTCCTTTACCTCCTTAGTTTATATCCCCAGTAGAATTTTAGTTCTTGAGATTATATCCTTTGTACCCTTTGAAATATATTCTACCTAAATCAAGGGTGCAGTTCAGCTTATTCCTGGCCTCCCCCCGTTTTTCTGTCACTAACTCTAAGGAGGATTGGTCATGTATTCCCAAGACATCCTTATTTCCACCCCTGCAACCAATCATTCTTTTTTGAAGAGAATCAGGCCTAGAATGTGTTCCTCCAACTTTTAAAAAATGAAATTATTAACTATGCTTTCCAAAGAAAGAGAGAACTCCAACAAATATCTGGACAACTAAAGTACCCCATCACAATAGTTCATGGTTTTGTGGTAGAATTATCATCTGTTTCCCAGACTTCTATTTTTTTCTTTTAGACTGGGTCCACTAACTATATATTTGAAAGATAATGTGACTTTTATTCATCCCTATTGCTCTCTATTCAAATGGCTGCACATACTTCTTCCCTCTGTTTCTTAATTCCTTATGAATCCCTCTTCCTGCATTGCATTTTGTTCTGTCCTCTCCCCTTGGACCTGTCTTACTTCTTTTGTGTAAGGAATTCCCTTCTTTATGCAGTCCTCATCCTCAACTCACCAGGGCTCAGTGATTCTATGAGATTAGATGTCTTCCCTCTAGACCTTAGGATCTCTACCCCATCGGACTGGCCCCTTAACTAAATTGACCATTCATTCAAGTATTGTTTATTGCGCAGCTGTGGGGTGCAGACCACAGTCTGACAGAGATGCAGTCTTCGTTTTTCTGAACAATTACATCCTCATCTGTAATGTGGTGATAATAATGCATTTCGTGAGGATCAAATGCATACTAAGTTCTTGGAAAGCCTTTAAAAACAACAGTGTCAGCTCTCATTATGCTTATTATTATTTAATGTTTCAATTTCATATAAAACGTTGGTTCGTAGCAAATTGGGTCCTAGGAATAGCTTCATTTTTTTCAAAAGTAATGCTGATTTCCATTCTTTCCTTGTATTTAGGAGAATAGCCTATTGGAAGGCAAGCCTGCTTATACTTTCCCAGTATTAGTATTGTGCCTAACATTTATGACTATTTTCCACATTTGCCTGTATTTATTGGCTCTGTGAGGGGAAAATTAGATTGAATTAATCTACAAACAAAGACCTGAATTCATTGCGATTCAATTTGATCATGATTACATTGTATTACACTGATGCCTGCAAAGCCCAAATAAATTCCACACCAAATGACATTATAAGGGGAGCATGTGTCAATTGGTATGAGTGTATCTTTCTCAAAGAGTCATTTATACTCTGGAACCTAAAACGTGCCTCTGTGTTGTGTTAGGTGAATGTGGGAACTCCTAATTTAATTGCAGAATTTGTCTACCACTAGTCAGTAAGCTAGTTCAAATACAGTCTATTAATAAAATAATTTCAAGCATTTTGGGGGACCTACTATGTAGAAAATGCTGCTGTGGGTGTTGGAGGGAGACCCTCTTCAAAAAGGTCATTGAGGCTATGCCTGAGATGTTGATTCAAGAGAGCTTAGCCCAGTGCCTGCACACAGTAGGTACTTATAGTGTAGTGGATAGAGCACTACCATTTGAGAGTTCAAATTCAGCCTCAGACACTTGCCATTTACTAGCTGTGTGACCTTGGGCAGGTCACTTAATCCTGACTGCCTCTCATCCAGAGCCATTTCCAGTTGTCCTGACTCATATCTGGCCATTGGACCCACTTCTCTCTAGAAGAGAAAGTGAGACTGGTGACATAGCACAGTCCTGCCCTCACTCAAATCCAGTTCATGTGCTTGTCATGGCATCACCTCCCTGATGTCATGTCTTCTTTGAGAATGAAGGACAAACATCAGGTTGTATTATTTTTCTGCTGTCTCCAATTCTTGGACATTTTAGCCCCATTGCTCAGTCCTGAAACTAATTCAGGTTGTGGTGTAATTCTGTCAAAGTCATAGCTGGATTTTTGAGACCCAGATCATAGATTTGGAACTCGAGGAAACCTTTGTGTTCATTTAGCTCAACCCTGACTCTTACAGATAGGAAAACTGAGTTGCAAGGACATTGCCATGAGTCACATAACTAATATACATTGGAAATAGTGTTTAGAAACAGATCCTCTGATGTGTCACCCAGGGCTACTCTACTCTTGCCCAAGGTCACCCAGGTAGGCAGGACATCAAGGGGGTCCCTATAGAGCTGTGGCCAAGAGTAATCTCTCCCTCTCTCCAAGAAAGTTCTCTTTCTCCCCATAGCTGGTGGTCTAGAACATGAGTAAATCTTTGCAAGCGTAACGAAGCCAGGAAACTGGCTGGGGTCATCTGTTCATAAATGTATATCACATGGGGGCAGCAGCTTTGAAAGGCCACATTGTGATGCCCAAGCAAACTCACTTGCAGTCCAGAAGGGGTGGCCAAATCCCAGGGTGTGATACCCCAGCTTGGCCAGGACCCACAAGGAAGCCTTGCTTCAGGACCTTCCCTCCTCAGCATACAGGGCCTTTCCTTTGCAAGTTAGACCAAGGTACCAGCTGATGGATGGCCGATGCAGTAAGCCCATTTTTATTATGCAGTAGAGTGTGTAGACCCACTCAGCCGCCCATGTTTCCTGGCAAAACAGATGGCAAACATTTCAGAGGGAGAGCCAGGAACCTGCCCAGAACATCTGGACACTCCTGTGGCCTCCCTTTCAGGGACTGGGGGAAATATCATTTTGGAGATTTGGGGTCTCAGTTTAAGCTCCTCTCTCTGCTCTCTGAGTGGGGTGACTTTTGTGTTCTGACAGCTCATCAGATCCCTCTCCAGATAGTGTTACTCATTCTTCTCTGTAGCCGAGTTGGGATTCAAACTTTGAAATGGATCTGTTGACACTATATACTGTGTGGCATCTGCCAACAGTGACTAACCACATGTTCATCCAGGGTTTGTAAATGATAGCCATTGGGCTTGCCAAGACCCCAGACAGATCTGGGGGCCTGTTCCTCATCATGGACATTAGCTCTGATTGGGAGCTGGAGCCGCCTCATTAAGGAGGATGTTTGGTCTGTATCTTTGAAGCAAGGACAGTCACTTGGACAGCTGCAATAAGTGAAAGGGTTGAATCGTAATTAGATCTTCAGCCCCTGATTTTTCCTTTCCCTCAAACCCCTATTCGTGTTCTGCACATGACCTTGTCATAGATAAGACTGAGATCACGCGGAAGGAGCTCCCTTGTGAAACCACTCATCACCTTACCACAGCACCAGGCCTTCATCATCTGTTCTTTTGGCCTCCTTGCTAAACTGCAGAAATTGCCCTTCTCTTGTCTAAAGCTCACATTCAATTGCAGTTGCGCTTTAGTCCTTTCCTGCTCTAAAAACACCAATCTTTTCCTCCCTGGTATCTATAATCTCTTCCTCCTAGTGAATTCTTTCTTTTCCACTCTTGAATAAGTTTGTTTGAATAAACAAATAAAAACCACCTTTCCTTGGCCTTACTACTCATTTCTAGTTACTACTCAGCCTTTCTATTTATTCCTGCCAAATTACTTAACTATGTGGTTTATATAGCCTGCCTTCACTTAATATTTCTCACTTAACATTATTCAATTTGGTTTTTGCCACACCACTCTACTGGAACTTTCTTAAAGGTCACCACTACTCATTTCACAGTCATTTATTGAGCTGCTAGAAAACCCCCAGGATTGGCTACATGCATCTGATTGACTTATTTCCAGTCCAATGGCTTTTTCTTCATCATCAACCTTTTTGAACTCTCTCTTATCTTTACTATGGACCCCTCATCCCATCCTGATATTCTCTCAACTCTATAGCTCTTTGAAATTGTATTTTCCTGGTTCTCCCCCATCCCTGTGACTGCTTTTTCCCTCATTCCTTTGCTTACTCCTAGTCTGCCTTTCCCTCCTCTGTGATTATTCAAATCCGGCCTCAGACACTTGACCCTAACTAGCTGTGTGACCTTGGCCAAGCCACTTCACCCTGACTGCTTCATATCCAGGCCCATCCTCAATCATCCTGATCCATATCTGGCCATTGGACCCAGAGGGCTCTGGAGGAGAAAGTGAGACTGGTGACTTAGCACACACAGCACCTCCACACTGAAATCCAATTCCCATACTTGTCATAGCATCACCTCCTTGATGTCATAGTCTTCTTGGACTATTCTCCCAATTCTTTTTTCCCTATTTTTTTCTCTCTATCACCTCATCTACTTATAGCTCAAGACATTATCTCTAAATAGATACCAACTAGCTGGAAGAGGTATTGTGGGAAGAGCACTGGACTGAAGCTCCTAGACCTTCCTCCTTCTTCCAACTCTTCTATTTACTTACTGTAGGATGTTGGTCAAGTCTTTCATCTTCTGACCTCCTGACACTGCCAACTTATCCAGTGGTTTCTTTCCTAACATTCCATGTTAGGAAAAGTTCTGCTGAGCTTCCTCATGTCATCTAGGCTACAAACTCAGAATTCTCTCCTTCATTTTTGGTCCCAAAGCATTCCTTCTTTCCAAATGTCAATTTTGGATTTCCCCTTTCTTCTAAATTTTCAGGGGTATCACCTTTCCATATACTAATCCCCTCATGATTGGAGCTCAGATGCCCAGTCATCCTCCTAGACTCACCTTACTGATTTACCACTACCAGGTTTAAGAATATGCTCCTCTGTCCTCTATAATCTGACTCATCTTGCTTTATTTTACCCAATTTGCCTCAATCCTTGAAACTGGCAAGTCTCTTCAGTGATCTCCTCACATCCATATATTTTAGGCAAGAGAGATACACTCAAAGTCAACTGGGCTAGATGTCACATGCTACAGATGAAGAGGTTGAGGCATAAGGAGCTTATATGACTTGTACAGAGTCATATAGCCAATGTGCAGGATGGAAATACAGCTTTCCTAAGTTGGAGGCTAACTTTCTATACACTCTACTCCTCACCTGCTGAATAATATATGTTCTTCCTGTTATGGGTGCTGATTGACTCCTTTGCCAGGATTACTATGATGGAAACTCATTCTTTTAGTGTTTTCAAGGGGCCCTGGCAGGTAGGATTGTCTCAGGGGCAAGATTTAGGAAGAAGTCCTTTGATCCTTCATGAATTAGGTCCCTTTGAAGGAACCCAAGGTCAAATTATCAAAACATAAACATCTCTGTTTTTGGAGACATTAAGTTCCAATAAAACCAATTTCACATGGTTTTTGCTCAACCAAGAATTTAAATGTGGTCAACTCATGCAATTGGGTTCTTTGGTTTTGTGTTGTATTTTTAGTTTTGAGAAGTAGCAGTTTTATAGCCCCTTTATTCTTCAGCCATTTTAAAGATTTGGCCACTGATCAAGTTTTGTGGTAGGATCTACATTTCAGAGTGGTTGTAATTATTTAGAGAACAGCTCTGTTAACTCTTCATATCATCTTCAATAACTTTTATTTTGTTCAAACATTACAACTGTCTCTGAAGTACAGGGCCTTTTATGATTCCTGTTTCACAGATGGAGAAACTGAGTCCCTAAGAAGTCAAATGACTCTTGACAAAGTCATAAGTTAACAGTTACACAGTTAGGTCTCAGAACTGTCTCATGCCTTGACTCCTGGCATCATTTAAACCAGTAATTGTGTTTCCTAGGCCCTCTCATTTTCCTCTCTGTCCTGGTTCTGAGGGGCTTCCACTTTATTTCCTGGTCACCAGCTATCAGCTGAGCTCCCTCTGCTCCTGCCAGCATCCTTACCTCCTTTCCATTGGAACCTGGAACTCCAACCCTAGAACCTCCCTTGACCCTTATTAATAATAATGATAGCTAAGATTTATATAGAGTCTGTCATGTTCCAGACATGGGGCTAGCTACTCTAGAATGATTATCTCATTTGACCTTTGCAGCAGCTACAATTATTGTGAGGTAGCTACAATTATCTCCATTTCACAGAAGAGGACATTGAGGCTGAAAGAGTTTTTGCAGCTAGTAAGTGTCTAAGGCTAGATTTGAACTCAGTCTTCTTGACTCCAAGCCTCTTCCAAGAGAATCTTCCCTGCACCTCAAACTTGACATATCTAATGGAAAGAACACTGAATTTTGAGTCCAAAAAAGCTTGATTCAAACCCCAGCTCTACTGTGTATTGCCCCAGTCATCTTTCATGAGTCCCCTCCCTTCTCTAGGACTCTGTTTCCTAATCCAGTTCAATCTGAGAAATTACCTGCTTTATTCAAGGTCCAATGGTAGGGCTAGTGAGATAAGGAAAACATTAAAAAACAGAGGCTACAGTAGGTGGTGCAGTAGATAGAGCCCTGCCCTGGAATCAGAGGACTTGAGTTAATCCAGCCTCAGACACTCGATCCTTACTAGTTTGTGACCTTGGGCAAGTCATTTAACCCCATTGTCCTGCCAAAAAAAAAGTGGCTGCCATCAGAGGGCTTCCATTCTACTGGATGCCTTATAAAGAGATGAGTTAATAAATTCAGGATAATTTTTTAGAAAGGAGAAGAAACCTTGATAACAATGGGGAATAAAAGTATCCCATGAAGGTCATGTCCCATGGACAAGACCAAGAGGGGAGACTGAGAAGAGGGCACATGTCAGGCACCAGGGATAGTCTATGCAAAGTCATGGAGGTGGAAAATGGGGTGTTGAGTGGACCAGTTTGGGGGGAATTGGAGTGTGAGGACAGGATGGGAAATAAGACCAGAAAGGCGCAGGGGGAGCCGTATTGTAAAGGTGAGGATAAAGAGCCTTTGCCCTCCCCTCCCAAACTACCCTATAGTGAACTATTGTGACAATAGTTGTAATTGTTATCTTTATATTTATACTGTTCTAGTTTAGAATGCAAGTTTTAGGAGAGAATGCCTATCTGTTGGGAACCATCACATTGTTGTTCACAAAGAAGTAGCTTACTCATTGCTGATCGACTGATCAATTGATTAATTGAAAGTTTTGGTTGAACAGTGATGAGGGCCTGGACTGGGGTGATGGCCATGTGAATGATGAGAACACAGGACAGATCCATGAAATGCTAGGAAGTGAGAACTGACAAGCTTGGAGAGTGAAAAGCCAAAGATGAATCCAAGGTCATGACTTGGACAAATGGATGACACCTGAAGTCCCTTGATACTCCAAATCCATGATCCTGGGCTTGGATTTTCCCAATGCAGCTGCCCCTGCTCGAATATCTGCACCTCTATTGATGGTGCTGCCATCTATCTGCACCTAGTCAACCAGGCTTTCCCATTGGATCCGCTTCATCTCTTTCTTTGAAACCACATCTCTAAACAGTTGTCAAATCCTGTTATTTCTTTCTCCATAACTTGTGGCATCTACCTCTCTTCACTCTCACTGAAACTACTCTTTCAGACCCTTATCTCTGTTCACCCACACTATGGAAATAGCCTCCAAACTAGCTTATGCACCTTCCAAGTCATAGCCTGTACCATCTCTAGAACAATATTTCTAAGGCAATCTTCCCTTAATATCATTTCCTATAATTAGAAGCCTCCAGTGACTTCCCATTGTCTGCCAAATAAGTTGTCAACGAACTTCAGTACTGGCATTCACATTGTTCATCATCTGATCCAACTTCTCTGTCTGCTCCCTTTTGCATAACCTATTTTCCAAGCAAATTGGGACCAGTCAAGAATGGTATGATGGACTGAGAAGGGCATTTAGCCAGGAGTGTTGGGTTTGAATACCCACTCCATTTATTACTCAGGTCTGCTTGGGCAAAGTACTCCCCTTCTCCTGACCCCAATTGATTCCTCCACACAATGAAGCTCATGGAATCTTCTATTTAGAGGAAACCCTAATGGTCATCAACTCCAATCTTCTCACTTCACAAATGACCTGCCCAGGATAACACAGCTAAAATGTATCTGAGGCAAGATCTGAACCAGGTCTTCTTGATTTTAAGCCCAATACTCCATTCTCAACACCATATTGCTTTTCAGCATCATAAGTCCAGAAAAGCACAGGGGACTCACTGGGTAAAGTGCCATGATGAATCTTGGCCTCTAAGAGATGCATAAATTTAATTCTATCTTTTTCTTTTTTTTGAAACAGTAGGGGCTATGGGTACAGAATGTTGTATATAGGATGCAGATGTGGTCATTATTACTTTTACCTGTTTTCTTTTGGTCCTGAATGGAGGAAGATGAAGGAAGGGTCAACTAAAAATGACTGAGAGACAAAAACTAAAGATACCACTCAGTCTTCATTACTTTGCTTTTTTAAAAGAAGAAATTTGGATGAGATGAGCACTAAAGTTCCTAGCATCTCTAGGTTCTAAGTTACTTACTCACTGAAACTGGAACACTTGATCAGATTTAGAATTTATTCACCTCGCAGGGTCTGTCTGCCAAGCAGCTTATTGTTTTCATTATCTTTCTCCGAGAACCACCCTGCAAGTTTATTGACTATTATTACCTCATTTCGCAAATGTACGTTTTGCAGACACTCCAGCCCTAACCCCTCCGTCGATTCAGATTTCACAATAAATCAAGAGCAGGATTAGATGATCTCTGGTCTGAGCTTAGCTACAGACCTTATTTAGGCCAATCATTCACATCAGTCTCTAGACTGCCCAGCCCATTTAAAAAGATGGATTTTGCAAGCACTGGCCTCCATTGTTCATCATTTTCTTTTCTTTGTTTACGGATCTTAATAAATGCTGACATTTCTACAGCACTTCGAGGTTCACAAAATGCTTTACACACATTACCTCTTTTGATATTCACAATATATGTAAAAATTTTTGCAAAATTTAAAATTTTATTTAAAGACTAGTTGATAGTATTATTTTTATTATTATTATTAAATCTAAACTATCGGTTGCTCAGAATACAAAATTATCCTGTAGAAAATTTTATAGTTTACTTGGTCATGAAATTAACGTACAGTTGAATTTATAAAGTTTTATAAAGATGTCATCAAAGAGATATAGGATTGCAATAAAGAAAAAAGATAGGCTGGTTATATGTTAAAAATAAAAATACCCACTGGATAGAGTATTTGTTCCATTGGTCTCAACACCATCTTCTCTATGAAGCTTTTCCTAATCCTCTCCCCTTATTCTCTGCTGTCTGTTTGGTTTTTTGTTTTTGTTTTTTTTTTGCAAGGCAATGGGGTTCAGTGGCTTGCCCAAGGCCACACAGCTAGGTAATTATTAAGTGTCTGAAGCTGGATTTGAATTCAGGTCCTCCTGACTCCAGGGCTGGTGCTCTATCCACTGCACCACCCAGCTGCCACCTCACTCACTGCTTGCTGCTAATGCCTTCTCCCTGAGGTCACTCCTATCTATTTTATGTACAATTGTAGACATCCACACTGTCTATCCACAATCTAGTTAGCTAGGTTGTAAACTCATGAAGAGTAAGACCTGTTTGATCTGTGTTTATATTTCCTACACTTAGCATAGTTCCTGCCATAGTAAATATGATATTAATACTTGTTGATGGGCTGATACTAGTGGATTTCTAAAAGGACCTGGACAGGAGTCCCACAGGACTTGGGAGCAGATGGGCTGCAGTCTAAAGCAGGGGAAGGATCCTATCATAGAACCATTCAAACTTGGTTCTCTATCCTGTCTTTTGCCCACTATCTTTTTATCTCCACACCAGCATGAAGACCATGGGGAGGGATGGGCTTTCCCCTTCCCTAGTGACTTTTTAAAATAAAAAAGGCAAGGGGCAGGAGATTGTTAAAGATTTCTTAGCACTTAATGCAAAATAAAATCCATAACACTTTTCACAGGAAATATTTTCAACATTTTAGAGCTCTAGTTCTGAGAACCACATGGGCTAATAGTCAGAGAAGACATCTGCATTTATATTTTTTGTGTGATATAGAGGAAGCAAACTCCAGGGAGAAGTGGGTTCAAGCCAGCCCACTGGCACCAAGGCAGCACATTGCTCATTCAACCAGGAAATGGCCTGCTCAATATTCTGTGCCTTCAGCAACCATCTGGCCACTCAAAGCAGCAGGAGAAGAAAAGTATCAGGGCTTAGAAGTGGTTGCTGACAATCTGAGTAACCTACCACTTGGTGTGATGATAATAATACTGAATATTATTATAATACTGAATAATAATGGTCTTTGAGAAAGATCTTCAGACAAGCAGACAGAGGAAAGTGGGCTTAGGAATGGCTAAAAAGACAAAGCTTGAGTGGTGACTATGGGGGTGGTCAAGACTGCTCTGTCCAGAGCTTTGTCAGAGCAAGCAGAGATTTCAGGTATTATCCTGTCCAAACAAAATGTTTTAAGGTTGTTTTCTGACACTATTGTAGTCATTGTGTAAACTGTGCTCCCAGTTCTGCTCATGTCACTGTATCAGTTCACAGAAGTCTGCTGAGGTTTTTCTGAATCCATCCCACTGATCATTTCCTATGGCACAGTGGGTCCAGACATTCTCCACCTGAGGGCTGCTCCTCCTTGTTTCCAGTTCTTTGGTCCAGTTGTGAGTATTGCTATGTAGATACAGGTTCTTTTCTTCTTTGTGATAAATGCCTATGACTTTTGGAGGACAGCTTTAACTCCTCATTTTACAGATGAGATAACTGAGACCCAGGAAATCTTGATCGATCATTCGACTAACCATTACTAATTAAATCCTAATTACCAGGCCCTGTTTAAGGTGGATATGAAGAAAAAGTAGGGAAAAATGGAGCTGTGCAAGTGGGTCTCTAACTTGGTTTTAGTCTACTATATGTCATGAATGCCATGGGGTCTAGTTCTATGGTCTGTGGAAGACCAAGGCTGAACGAGGTGGATGGCTGTCATCGAATCTTTCTCTATTTGGGGAGAAGGGGAAAGCTTTGCTTCCGGCTCTCAGCCAGAGATTTATTTTCCTAGGTCACTAGAACTGCATCATCCACCTCTGCAGAATTAATGAGGGAAAAAAGCAGTAGAAAGGAAATAACCATTGAAAAAGAACTAAGAGAGATGAACCAATAGGAAAAAGAGCTCCTGTGAAGTTTAATAAGCAAAGAAGAATGCACACGAGCAGAGTCAAATTATGACTAAATGGAAGCACCTTGAGACAGTGCCTACAGGCATATTTGCCCTCACAAACAGGTGCATATGGCAACTGAAGTAGGAGAAAGAGGTTGTGGAAAATGAGAGGATCATTCAAGAGGGATGAGTCTGACCAGGATCCAGTTCAGTGAGTTCAGTGGGATGCCATTCCATCTGTGGTCAGCACCTTGGAACTCCAGTTAGAGGCGACCAAGAAAAGTCTGAAAGCTTTTTTTTGTTGGTGTGATAGCTGAGGAAACGAGGGGCCGCCAGGGCTCAACCAGCCAAATTCTTTACATATTTCCACACAAATCCAAGGTGATTTTGGTTTGGGTTTCAACCTTTTTTCCTAATAAAAAACTCATCTTTTTGGTCTCAGAATAGCCCTACTGATATAAAAACATTTTCCCCATGAGCCCAGGTTATCCCTTCTCAGATCTTTAGTCAGAGAAAAGAAACTAAGCTGCAGATCATGATATTTAGATCAACTTTGGAAGAAATGAGAGGAAACAGAATCAAAAGAAATGGAAGTGTGGATGAATTCAAATTTAAATAGATTTTTGCCAAGATATGATTGGAATTCTTATAAAACATCATAAATACAAACTCTAATCATGAATCACCTATTTCATTTGGGTGACATGCTTAGGAAAATGTGACCATTTTGCAGTCAGGAAAGTTTTGGTCCAAATCCTGCTGGGGACTGTGGGCAAGTCCCTGACCCTCTTCCTGTCCCTAGGCAAGCTCTCTAAGATTCCTTATTGCCAAGGAGGTGTGGATCTTCATGAGTTGAGACGTGAGTTAAAGTAGAGCTGGTGTAGACTGAATCTGTTGGCCATGAGCCCAGGGGAGTGTAGAGAGCCAGAACAGGATTACTTCAAGGAGGAGGGGTGATCAGTCATGGGCTCCTTGCTTGATGGGCCGGAACCTTGAAGTTATCTCAGACTAAGGTCTCTGCTTCGTATTGTCGGTCAGCTGGGGTACAACTGGTGGATTATCCTGCAGAGGCCACTGGCCTGGTGATGAGAAATGCAGGATCCTCATCCCAGCTCAGGAATCCGACTGGCCAGTTGGGAATAGTAAAGAGATGTGACTCAGACCTTGTATGCATCCCCTCCACCTCTAAGTTTTTCTGGACTCTCTCCCCAGTCTGCGGCAATTCAATTGATCAAGGGAAAGAAAAGCTAGACAGAATCCCTTGCACTGGAGGACAGAATGTTGGTCTGACCCTAATGATTACACAAGATGGGAGACGTTTTGACTGGACAGGAAGCTCTGAGGGTTGGATCCTCCATATATGAGCCTCCCCCGCCTTGATGGCCCTTCCCCAAGCCATCCATCTGCCCTCACTGGGGGCCAGCTTTCAGAAGAGACTAGAGAGAAGATGCAGTTCATTTCCAGTGGTGCTTGTTGGCCAAAGCATATTCAATATCTTGTTTGCATCATTAAATTTTATTTTAATTTAATTTTTTTCACAGTTGAGGAGAGAGTAAAGAAATGACAATAGTACAAAGTAATTTAGAGAACCTCTCTATGAAGAGGGAAATTACTGGGGCCCACTTCCTCCTTATCCCCCAACCCTCACAGATTAGGAAAGGTTTTACAATTTCACCTTCCTGGTGATTAAAATCTGTTCTTTCTCTAAAGGTCACCTCTACATCATGTGGCACACCCACTTTTGAATGAAAAATGAGGGGAAGCTTGGCAATGAGGCCACCAAGACTTGTTTCCTGTCCCCTTCCTGCTTCCCCTGTGCCCCAGGCCCCCATCCTCACCAGTGCTTCCCTCGGCTCACCTCCTGCTTCCCCAGCCCATGACTCACTTCCTGCTGCTGGCTTGAACTTCCCTACAAAGAGTATTCGGAAAATGGTTGTGCCCCAACCTTGGTTAGAAACCCCCCCCTCAAAGTACCGTGGTGCTGGGGAGAGTCGGGTTGCTCATTTTCCTAGGCCGAATGGGAAAAGAACCAAGGTGGGGCGGTTCATTGTCCAGAAGGAAGAAGCTGAGAACCCCTGATCTGGTTCCTGCTCAGAGCAACCTAGAAGATTGTGTCAATTCTGGGATCGGCCATTTAGGAAGGGCAAGCAGGGGAAAGCATTTATGACATGCCCACTGTGTGCCCAGTAGGCCCTGGCTAGCCACTTAACCCATGTGACTCATTGGATCCTCACCTCCCTGGACGTGGGTTTTATTGCTCTCCCCATTTTATAATTGAGGAAACTGAGGCAGGGCAGTGGTGATATGCCCCTCAGGGGTCCCACATCTAGTGAGTGTCTGAGACCCAGTTTGAGCTCAGATATTCCTGACTCCGGACCCAAATTACTATCCCCTGACTGACTTCAAGGGTACCATCCGGCTCTAATTCTTACAACACTTTGAAATGTGATGAGAAATTCAGGTAAACCTAGGAAGATCTGTATGAACTGAATCAGAGAGAGGTGGGCAGAACCTGTCCATCAATCTTAGCAATAACCATCGCAGCAGAAGAGGAAAGACTTCCTGATCCCGATGACTTCACTGGCCAGTCCTGACCCCAGAGGACTCATGAGGCCACCTTCCCTTGGGAGAGAGGTGGTAAACCATAGCTATGGAATGGCACCTACTCAACGTGCTGGTTGTTTGGCTTCATTTGCACTGCACTTTGCTACAACAGATGTTCTAATGGTGGAGGGCCATGGGGGCAAATAATCACATTTACTTAAAGCTTCAGCAGAACTCTCTTTAGAAAAAAGAAATCACAAGAAAATCAGCATTTGGCACTTTGTTCCATCTGGCCCTTCAGGTCACCTAGTCTTCACCCATGCAGCTCTTGGGTCTTCTCAACACTTTGCTATTTATTACAAGACAAATGGGGACATGCCAAGGGAGCAGAACTGGCTCCAACAGACTCATTCAGGGTCCATTTATTTCACTGTAACCTTTTCCTTTGCTCTGCTCCAATTAGCCAAACAGCAGGCCGATATGTTATCCTATGTAGACGTTCTGAAAATTGCCTCCCTTCAGTTCCAAAGCAGAAGGGCCCCACCATCCTGGATTTGGTGAGGAGGGAGACAGGGAGGTGAGGAAAGTATGTTCCCCTTTTCTTAGTCCTCTGAGACCATAAAACAGTCATTTCCTTTCAAACAGCGAGGTGCCATCAGGGTCTATGGTGACTCCCCAAATAAAAGGCAGAACAGTTTTGCTGACACTTTGAATCTTACAAAACTTTTGTGCAGCCAAAACTATATTTGAAAAACACTCCTCTCCAGAAATCTTCTTCCTTCTTCAGGCATCACAATGAAAACCTGCTTTAAGAATCTTTTTTTTTAAACTGCAATAATTTGCTCTCATTAACCAGTGGAGGCCTAGGGAGGGAACGGACTATTTTGTTTTACTCTGGGATTATCCCAAGCTGCTTTGAGGAGATGGAGGGCCCAGGGGGACATAGGATACAGAATCTTAACAGCAAAAGCAACCCCAGGGGTCAGTCAGCCCAAGTTATGCCTCTGTCCATCAGTCAAACTCAGTCCTGTGCAATGTATAATTATGCTGGCAATAAAGACAAAAAAGAGTTGGAAACACCCCTCACCCAAGGGGGTAGCAATATGTCCATATGTGAGTTAGTATAAAACAGGGACAATGTGTATACCAGCTCATTCTTAGGAGGAAGGCCTTAGAAGTTGGGAGAGCAATTGTTGCCAGAGAAGGGGATTCCTTCTCTTCCAAGGTTGCCCAACCAGATGCTCAGATGTTCTCCCTTATCTCCAGATGGTCTTTCTCCCTAAAACTCCCCTCTCCCTTTTTTCCTGTTTCTGCCCTCTGGAACCAAACAGAATGAGTCCACCTGTTGGCATTGCCATCTAATTCATTGAAGACAGTTTTCTTATCTACTCTGAGTCTTTTTTTTTCAGTCAGCGATTGAAGACAATCCAAATGGATACAATCATAAAAGCTCAGCCTCAGTGGTGATTGAGAGACTTAGTAATATCCAATTATGGGTATTCTTGGTTAGCGCCCAGGGGTTCCTTCACCCTTGGATTCTTTGAAAGCACCCCATGTTCCAGGAGCATTCAGATTCTTTCCAGAGCCACAATTTAGGAGCCCCCACCAATGTGTTTATTTTTACTAGTCAGTCAGCGGAAACATTTAGTTCAAAACAAGGGCATTTAATGAACATGATAAGAAAAATAACTGAGCCTTCCCCACATAAATGGTGAACTTATTCTCCCACAAATATATATATCCTCACTGGGAATAGTGGACTTGCATAGGAATTATACATTATTCATATGCACATGGAGAACATATGTAGCAGGCCACCCACATGGAAAGGTGCACAGCCTGGGATATGTGTATCGAGGACATGTAAGTAGAAGGGTAATTCATACTTTTGATGCTATAAGCTGTCAACGTCTTCTGATTACTTCATCGTGCTGACCCTGCCCTGCACAAGCATTGAATCAAAACTACTCCCTTCCAGAGGTCATATCTCTGCTCCCTCTGGTGCTTAGCTAGCCAATGATCATTAGGATTTCCTAATACTCTGGCTGACATTCACCACAGATGCTGTAGTTAGGAAGCCTCTCCCCTGCAGTGGAAGGCTTTTGTTCTCCACATTCAATTCTCATAGCAAATGGTAAAGTTTCTCCCCTCAGTCAAATTGCTTGCAGACAATAACAGAGGCCTGGCTAATGCCTCAATTTCCTCATTTACAAAATGGATATAAAAATGTTTGTTCAGGGGAGGCTAGGTGGCGTAGTAGATAAAGCACCGGCCCTGGAGTCAGGAGTACCTGGGTTCAAATCCGGTCTCAGACACTTAATAATTACCTAGCTGTGTGGCCTTGGGCAAGCAACTTAACCCCATTTACCTTGCAGAAACCTAAAAAAAATGTTTGCACCATCTATCTTACAAAGATGCTATGAACCTTTTGAAAAATTGTGTCATATATTTAGAAGGTTTTCAGAAAGGAATCACAAAAATGAATCAAAGGTACCTTGAAGTTGGACATTAGAAAGAAAAGGAGAAGGATGTGCAACAAGGCTGGAGTGTCAGGGAATCAAGAAGGTGTTCTGAGTTTAAGCTGATTTTGGCATGGGAAAGTGACAAAAATGAGGAGAACCAGTTTGGGGAGAGTTCTGTGATGGGATAGTCAGAGAAACCTTATCATTCAAAGTTTTGAGGCAAAGAAAAGTCAGCTCTCATCTGGCAAGATGATGGCACGACCTAGGCCATTTGCTCCCAAATATTTCTGAATATGGAGGCCCCTTTTGAACATCAAGAAATTCATAAACCAGTTCCATGATGTCATTATTGATGTTTGACTAAAGAGCCAGTTTGGGATCCCGAAAGCTCTGATTCAGGTCCTACTTCTGATACTCAGAAGGTAAATGATACCTCTCTATGTACCAGGCAACTCATTAAGATGATCAGCTGCAGAGAAGGTGGCAAGCTGCATCAAGAGAGGGTGTTTCTCTACTTGGAATCCCCTACTCCATTGACATCATAGGACCATTCTCCTTCCCTATGTTATTAAGACAAAATCGATTGACAAAAGACTTTGATCCAACCCAAGGAGAAAAGTAAGATGTTCCCAGCTCTCAAAGATCATACATTTTATTGGAAGAACACAATAGTTCCACAGATAAGTAAATACAAGGTAATTTGAAGAGAGAGAACATTAACAAGTCAAGGAATAAAGAAAGGCTTCTCCTATGTGGTTGTCCATGAACCAAGCTTTGAATGAATTTAGGATTGACTTGGGTTTTTTAAGGCCTTTGGATTTTATTGATCTATTGACTCTCTGTACATTTGAAAATGAGTTCTTTTCTGTCTCTGATGGCTCCCTAGATCTTATGTTCTGAGTCTTGCAGGTGTTTCAGTGTAGCTTGGTAAAGGGTGGTAGAAAAGGTATGAGAGAGGGGAAAAGGAAAATGCTATACCATATTAGGAATCCCTGAGCTAAATAACAAAAGAATTGAAAACTCGGTGCCATTGAGCATGGGGACCAAATGGCCAGGTCTAAATCAATAGTCCTCTGAGACTGTTTATCTCTGTATTATTCCCAATCAAATTTTAAAATATTGATAAAACATCCACTGTGTATGTGATTCTAGGGTAGATCCAAAGTTGGAATATGAACCAAACCTTGTTCTCATATTATTTTCAGTGTAGTGCTATCATAGCATGGTGCAATGAATGATTTATTAATCTTGACAATAACCTTGACTTTAAGGAAATAATCATTTTGTATATCATCTATCTAGGAAAGTTGGAAAAAATTTAGGAAAGATTTCAGTAAGAAAAATATTTAAGTGAAAGAAGTCTTAGAAGGTAGCTGGAGTCCATTTCATTTATCCAAAAATTGACTGTCAATGTCAGATGAACTAAAGAAACTCCTTAGTCTGGTACTGGCATTGAATAGAAAGATGTGGAGAATCCAAGAGTAGGGGTTTCAGGTTAGAGAAAGACCCCTTTTAAACCTTGGGAACATTGGAGGTAACTAAGGTCATTTGATGCTTAGCATACTTGGTACATAGTAGGTATTTAAGAAATGTTAATTGATAGATCCTGCTCATGTTACTCACAAGGAAACCAAGGCATAGATTGAATTAACAGGGTTCCAGGGTTGCACAGCTATTTGGTGTCTAAAGATGAGATTGGAACTCAAGTCTTCCCAACTCTTAAGTCTTCCCATGCTGCCCACTTCTTGGAAAGGATCTTTAACTTTATGTTTCCAAGGGAAGTGCTATCATTATAGGATTTAGTCTTTGAGTTTGAATTCCAGCTCCATGCCATATTGACTGAGCAATCACTTCACCTTCTGAGCCTCAGTTTCCATTTGTAAAATGGGGGCTACTTCTAGGAGTAGTATGCAGAAGGATGTCATAGACTATGAAGAGCAGTTGAGGCTAGAGCGGTGGTTGTTTAGCATTTGCTGCAATTCATCTCATTGGATATGAGAATGGAAGATGAGGCTGGCAGGTTTCTCTTCCTCTTTTCCAGGGCCCAGTTTAGATATTTGCTTCCCAACAGTGTTCCTATAAGGCTAAAGCAGAAATGGATGATAAAGGGAATTTGGAACAAAGTGACACTTAACTTTGTGTGCAGAGACAGACAAATGACAAGGACTGACCCTCATGCTTGTCCCCATCCTCATGGACCACTGGAAAAACAGAAATTTTCATATCTCCTTAATGATTGCAAGGCCCTTCCCATTCATATCTCATTATTGCACACAACAACCCTATCAAGTAGGTATCAGGATTATCTTTGTTTTCCAAATGAGGAAAAAACAATGAGGCTGTAGAGACACAAAGTGACTGGCCCAAGGTCACAGTTAGCAGGTAGCAGATATGGGATTTCAATTCCAGTTTTTCTGACTATTGGTCTGGACTCTATCCATGAATTCATGTGGGCAAGTCAAGCTGTAAAGGCTCATAGAGCTCCCATCAGGGCAGCTAGGTGTTGCAGTGGGGGCAGTTAGGCGGTGCAGTGAATAGAGCATCAGCCTTGGAGTCAGGAGGAGCTGAGTTCAAATGTGGCCTCAGACACTTATAATTACCTAACTTTGTGGCCTTGGATAAGTCACTTAACCCAATTGCCTTGCAAAAAACCTAAAAAAAAGATTTTCTTTCATAGGGCTCCCATCCCTTCATTTTACAGATGAGAAAAATGAGGCTAAAACTTAAAGGGACTACCTTATCCAAGCAGTGATAGGGATGACATTTGAGCCTAGGTCCCCTTCCTATAAATCTGGTTTTTATTCTTCCATATGATATTATCTTCCCCTTTGCTATTCTTGGTCCTCCTGGGTGGGGATCTCTCTCCATTTTCTCAACCTTATAGTTCTTTCACCTTGCATTTCCTTCCAGGCTTCTCTAGCCTCTTCCCACATTAAAAATGGAAAGTGACCTTGTGTCTATCTTTCATCCTTGGTTAAATGAGGACTTGGGGAGAGTGTTGGCCCTTGTAAAGACATATGGGAGGAGGTTGGTGTTTCTTCCAAGGTTGATGGTTCTACTAAATGACAATGGAAAACCATTCCAGAGAACACTGAGGGTAACCGCAATAGTGCCCTTTAGGACGCTGAGGGTAACTGCAATGGTGCCCTTTAGGACGCTGAGGGGAACCGCAGTGGTGCCCTTTAGGACGCTGAGGGTAACCGCAATGGTGCCCTTTAGAACACTGAGGATAACTATAGTGACACATCCTACTGATTGCCAGTGGAAAACCATTGCAGAGAACACTAAGGATAGCCATAATGATGTCCAATTCTAAAGCAGGCTTTGCTGATCACATTCCAGACTACTCAAACTGCCTCTCTGAGAAGCTCCAGTCTCTTATTGTCATTTGTGAAACTGAGTATAGCATGGACCTCAAAATTAATCTTTTTAAGGCTGAATAAATAAATCCTCTTTGAAAGATAGATAGTATAATGAGTGCCTAAGCTTGAAATCCAAGAAGGATTAGTAAGCTAGCTCCTATTAGTAAATTTGAGATTATTTTTAGGCAATGCGCAAGAGCATGGGGGATGCCTTCACTCCACAGGGAACATCATAGGACCCATACATGGTGATTTGTCTCATTCATTTCATCTCAAAAACCTCTAAACAGAAAGTGGAGTGGCACCACTGAGTCCTGGTCTTTTGTCTAGAGTGTTTTTCACCTGGTGCTCTGAGTTTGAATGGGGAGGGTTCTCCTTAGGGGAACAAAGGGAAGAAAGAAAAGCCACAGGGATCAGAAGAGGGGAATCAATTCGTGTGTGTGTGTGTGTGTGTGTGTGTGTGTGTGTGTGTGTGTGTACCCTATCTTCATGCTTTTCTACTTGTGTTCATTGTGTGCTGGGCACTCCCTCCACAACCCCACCTTTTAAAACCCTAAACTTTCTTCAAGGTTCCCTCTTGGTGCCCCCCAATGGGAAGTCCTTCTTCCCACCCCACCCCCATTCTCCCAAAACCTATTTTGTAATGCTTTCTTCCTTTTCAAACTATCTTATATTTATTTACCTATTTAAATGTTGTATAACCTTGGGAGAATGTAATTTCTATGAGGACAGGGACTGGTTTTGTTTTGTCTTTATTCACCCAATATAAGCACAGTGCATACTACTGGCTGATCATAATGCCCGCTTGCTGCTCGGTGAGCACCAGGGTTCCCTATGGCCTCAGGGGTAAAATGCCAGCTCTTCTTTTTGGCTTTTCAAGCCCATTTCTTCACCTTCTGACTCTTGCCCCCTTTTTCAACCTCAGTGCTCCCCTTCATGAAGCCTACACTCTAGTCAAACTGGCTTTGCTCATCCACAGATTCCATCTTTCATCTCTGAACATTTTCATTTGTCCTCCTGGGCCTCCAATACCTTTCCTTCTCATCTCCAGCTTCCACTACAATCCAGCTCAGTTGCCACCCCCTTTGGGATGTCTCGCCAATCCCCCAAGCAGCCACTGCTAGTACCTCCCTTCCAATTACTTTGAAAATTCTCTACATATAAGATGTGCTTTTTATCTCTACTGGACTCTAAACCCCCAAAGGACAGAGACTGTCAGTGTTGTTTCTCCATCTAATAAATGCTTATTGGATTAATTACTGAAATGGAATGGAATGGAATTGAAAAGAAAGGAATTCATAGAGCTGGTGGGCTCTGCTTCCTTGGAGGGTGTCACACAGAGGAGGCTGGGCCTACCATTTGTTAGGTTTGCTAGGGTGAGATTTCTTTGGGGTTTGAGTGGGACTAGGTGATCACCAAGCTGCCTTGCAACCCTCAGATTTCAAATGTCTATGTGTGACTTTGGGTGTGAGTGTGTATGTGTGTGTTTAAAATACTGAAAGTCCTAATTGTGTCAATAATGTCTAGGCCCCAACCCTAAATTTATAAACTTTGTCTTTTGAAGCATTAGCCATTGATCTCTCTGGTGAGAAAATTCATCCTCTGCAGGCCAGAGCTCTTTCAATGGGCCTCTCCCCTCTCGCCTAGTAAGTTGACACGGACTCTGAGCCAAGATGATTTCATGCTCCTAGACAGAGGGTAGAAACATTTTAGGAGCCAAAGCCTGCCCCACACACACACACATTGAGCTTCTGTGACCAGGAAGTGATTTGGAAGCTTGTCTCACACCCGCCTATTGGGAGCAGCTGGTGGTCACTTGGGTGATGGTTGAGGATATAGGGGCTGCCTTAGCGTCTCTGGGTCAGGGAACTGATGGCAGAAAGTATCCTCCTGCTTTCAAGGAATCAGCACAGAGGCAAAGTTGGGAAATCTTTGGGTAGAATGATGGCAACGTTTCTCAACGAACATCACATGGCAGCTGGCTTAGCTGTTGCATCTGGGAGGGGAGAGGCAGCCCGCTGCTTCCCAGGATGGAGCTTGGAGAGCCTGACGGGAGGCTTCTGTGCTGCTGTTCATTGGAGGGTTGTCCACAGTGGAAGATATCTTCTCAGGCACATGATCTTGACCCACCCTTCCCCGTTCTCCCAGCTCAATGGGAGATGTGCTAATATTAGAATTCAGGGTATGCCTCTTCTGCCCTCCCCTCCAGTCAGATTCAGTTGTATTCTAGAAGTGTTTGATCTCACAGATGCATAGCTCATAGATTTATAGTTGGAATAGAACTTAGATGGATTCATATAATCTAATCCTATAATTTTACAGATATGGAAACTGAGGTTCAAGTGACTTCATAGCAAAAATAAGATTTGAATTTGGGCTCTCTGAGTCAAAGTCCAGCGTCTTCTCTACATTACTTCACTGACTAATTCAAAGGGAAAGGAAAAGATAGAAAAGAATCTGTGTTACCTTTTACTGGTTTAAGGTCCTAAGAGCATATTTTTTTCTTATTCTAGACCTATCAGGGCAGAAATGCCCAATTCTACAAGGTTCCTATAGTAATCTACATGTAGAAACAGTGGGCTATGGGGAAGGAACAAATGGTGAATGTTGGCAGTCATCCAGTGAATGATGGGGATGTTCCTGGGTCCAATGAGGGCCAAGGGTGGATCTAAGGAAATGAATGATGATGTTCAAAAAAATTGTCAATATTGGCAAAGTTGCATGAAAAATGTCTAGATTACTAGTAATAAGAGAACTGAACTGTTAAGGTGAATACCTCTAAGTTTCCTGCAAATTAGTAAAGATGACAAGAAATATGAATAATCATTTGGAGGGGCCATGGGAAGGCAGTTATACTAATATATTATTGATCAAGCTCTCATTTCATCTTCTTGCGCCTTTATTTCCTCATCTGTAAAGTGAAAGACGTAGCTCAGTGACCTCTATGGTTGGGTGATGGTTGAAGATATAGGGGCCACTATGGTTCTGTGTCTCTAAAAATTCAAAAGCAATGGAGAGTTGACTTTGGAGCCATGAAAACCAAGGTTCAAGTCTTGCCTCTAACATGAACCATCTCTGTGGTCCCTCATGCTCTAGACAAAGTATCAGAGAAGGTACTAGTGGAAAGAACTTCCTCACCTGCAAGTTCTCTCTGCATGGAATTCACAACTCCAGTCCATATCCCTAGAAAAAGAAATAACCATTTTTAATATGTTGATATATAATTTTTATATATTTGCTATCACAAGTTTGATATATACATACACATATGTATGTGTATAAACATTTTTAAGACAGAATAATGAAAGGTGGCAAATGCCCTGGTATGGCTTATCACATGAAAATGTCACCAGGCCAAGGAAAGGCAACCCAACATCCTACCACCCTCCCAGATTGAATGTCATTGTCCAGCGCCAGTCAAGAGGCTAAAAGTTCAGTGGGAAGAACATATAGTTTCTGAGACCGGTGCTTTCTGCAATTAGTCTGCTTGCTCTAAAAGGAAAACTTGTGAATTCTAGAGGGAAAAGAGGCTTGCCTTTCTCGCCTATAAGGAGATGTTGACACTCCAAGTTGCCATATCAACATTAACCAGGAACAAGAACCAAATTTTTTACCCAATGATTGTTTCTTTAGAGCCAAAATGGACACGAAAGATGTTTGTTTCTATTTGATTTGGAGTTAAAAAAATATTAAGTGGTAAATCGAGATACCTGAGATGCCAAATTAACCCACCAAAGTTCTCTAGATTGACTTTTCTATTTGTGTGTATATTAGCATGAACCCAAACTCATCAAAAAGATTTGAGTTCAAAACCAGTCTCAGACACTTAGAAGCTGTGTGACCTTATGTGTGACCTTTTGATCTGTAGATTTTAATATTTGGGGAAATCAGTGGGAGGTGGTTGGGATTAGACAGATAACGAAAGGGAAGGATTGGCTATATCTTGCATGGATTACTAGTTCACACATAATTCATCTGACTTTTCCCTTTACTTTTGCATGCTATGATAAAAGATAGTCATCTTTTTTCCAGTTTTAAAAATACTGACTTTATGAGAAAAATGGTGAAACAGAAATTCAATTCATTATAGCAGGGCTGTCCAACCTTAGATTATCTTAGGGCTGCATTAAAATAAAATATTTATTCGAGGGCCATATCCAAAATAAAAAAATACAGTGCCCACAAGGCAAGTCACTTTACAGATATTGCCTTAATTTGCTCATTTGTAAAATGGGGAATAGAGTAGTACCTACCTCTTATAGTTGTTGTCAGGATGAGTTGATATTTGTCAAGTGTTTTTACAAATCTTAAAGTGCTGCATCAATGCTAGTAATAAGAATGAAAATGATGAGTATTAATATTTTGGGTCTTCTGTTTTTTTTTTCTTTTGGAGCTTGTTTTAGGCTCTTGTTCATAGAGAGATTTCCCGAACAATCTAGCTGTTAAAGAGTTGGGTCTCCCTTCTCCTAAACCCAACTGTCTGCTGTGGGCACAGGGCTAGAATAAGACCATCTTCTTATACTTAGTCAATTGATAGTCAGAAGTAAGGCACCAATAAAAAAACTAACATTTATTTGGAATTAAAACTCTCATGAGAGACAGTGCCCTGCTGCTTCTTGACAGAGACACCAATGCTAAGACAATATGGTGGTCAACTCTGCCAAAGGGAACTTATTTAAAAGAAGGGGCTACTTTTCTTGGAGTCCTCAAAAACGAGACAGGTTGAGCACTCTGCTTTTCCTTCACTTCTGAGCCTGTCATAGTCATCAATTTCCTGGTGTGCCATGTACAAAGATGGCAGTGTGTTTATGCCAGTAAATTTTAAGAATAATGAGAAACTTTGTTAAATACTATAACACAGGGTATCCATTATATGGCCTCTGGCACAGTGTGATTCTATGTGGCGCACCTGTGGGTTTTAATTTTCACAAGCAAAAAAATAAAATAATAATTTGCATGGAATGCATGTTAGATTTTTTTAATTCCATCACTGATAAATAATCTCATTGATGTTCATTTTCTTTGGTGTTTTTAACCAGTATTACAGACAGAATTTTCAATCAATCTGTGGGATGTATTCCATCTGTACAATACAGACTAGTTCAGTATGCACCTCCCTTTATACTATTGGGTTGTCACTTTGTTGTTTTGCTTGCTTTCACGCTTCAAGCCTTCTTCTGTTATATTGATAAGACATGTTCCCCCTTTCTAAGATGTTAAAAGTATCATGACTTTTCATAGCACTTGCTAAACCTAAGACTACAAATTAACTATTATAATAGTATACTGTATTTTTTATTCTGGGTGTGACCCTCCAATAAATATTTTATTTTCATGTGGCCCCAAGATAATCTAAGGTTGGACAGCCCTGCTATAATGAATTGAATTTCTGTTTCATCATCTTTCTCATAAAGTCAGTATTTTTAAAACTGGAAAGAAAAATTGCCGTCTTTTATCATAGCATGCAAAAGTAAAGGAACAAGTCAGATGAATTAATGTGTGAATTAGTAATCCATGCAAGAAATCAGATCCTTTTCTTTCAGTATCTGCCTAATCCCAGCTACCTCCCGCTGATTTCCCCAAATATTAAAATCTACAGAATGAGCATGGGGTTTCTCTGTTAATGACTATCCTTTCCACAAAGAAAATGGAACACTTTATGTAGTGATGTCCAACTTCTGGGTTGTGACTGTAACTCTTAGTTCCTAATCGGTCATTTTCCCCAATCTTATGGATTTCTTATGTACTGGATGGGACGCCGATGCTTTTTGAAGTCAAGTGAACAAAATTGGTTTTTGTGTTGAGAATTCTACAACTTTTCTTGGGATTAAAGGCAACAAGCAGAATGGCTACCACAGGCTCAGGTGGAGAAGGACAGGTTTTCTTTGGTCTTTTTTTCTTCCCATCATCAGTTCTTTGAGGTCAGGAGATGATTTGATGTACAATGATGCATCTGTGGCCTATTAAGGCCTTTCAGTAAATATGAATTAATTCTTTTCTGTGTAACTCCAGAAAAACAGACTAACTTGGTGATCTTCTGCAGCAGCTCCGTGTGCTTGACAGCATCCAAGAATACCACAACTCCAGCTCATTCTTTATTTAATAGGACTCTAGTTCTTGGGCCCCAACTTGGAAGCCCAAACTCTTCAGTGTTCACCACGTCCCGGTTCTCAGGCACGTCCCTGTACAGCACAGTAAGCAGGATTACCCGAGAATTGTAAGCAGTGCTAAGTGGCATCCTTATAGCTCTAGACCTGGAGTCACAGAGACACGAGTTCAAATACAGCCTCAGAGACTTATCAGCTGTGTGACCATGGGTGAACCACTTCCCGTTTATTTGCCTAAATTTTCACAGCTGTAAAATGGAGATGACAGGCCCTCTCTCCCTGGATTACATGAGGATTAACTGAAATAATAATTGTAAACCATGCCTGGGACTTGGGAGTTATATGCTTGTTTCCTTACTTTTTCCTTTCTGTCCCTTCTTCCTTCCTTCCTTCCTTCCTTCCTTCTCTTTTTCCTTCATTCCACCTTTTTTCCCTTCCTTCTCTTCCTTCCTTCCTTCTCTTGCTCCTTCCCTTCTTTCTTTCTTCTTTCTTCCCTTTCTTCTTCTCTTCCTTCACTTCTTCCTTCCTCTTTTCTTCTCTTCTTCCTTCCTTCCTTCCCTTTTTCCCTCCTTCCCTTCTTTCTTCCTTTTTGCCTTCCCATCTTCTTCCTTCTTTCTTTCTTCCCTTCTTTTTTCCTTCCTTCCTTCTCTTCTTTCCTTCTTTCTCTTTTTCTTTTCTTCCTCACTTCCTTGCCCCTTCTTTCCTCCCTCCTTTCTTTCTTTTCTCCTTTCTTTCCTTTCAAGGCCACACAGGTAATAATAAGCAGCAGAGCCAGAATTAGAATCTCTCTTCTCTCTCTCTCTCTCTCTCTCTCTCTCTCTCTCTCTCTCTCTCTCTCTCTCTCTCTCTCTCTCTCTCTCCCACACACACACACCTCATCATGCTGTCCTGCTGCCCAACTTCTTTCTCTCCGCAGGCTGGTCCTCCACTGTACTTCCCAGGAATCATAATCACATGCTACTCTTCGTGACCTATCAGCTCCCTGCAACCAGGGCTGTGCCAGCCCAACTCCTGCTCTAACCTGATACTTAGTGCCCAGCTCTTTGACAAGAGGAGGGGGTGGGGTGGCAAGTGCTGGCTGATGCTGGCTGACCCAACCCCTTCCCTGCCTCTTTTTTCCCTTTGGTTTCTCATGTCCTAAACACATAAAACATGGTCTTCATTGAGTCCGAGCTGAGACCACCAGGCCATACCACAATGTAGCCTGTCCTATTCCTTAGTTGTTTTGATGAAAGAAAATGTTGAGGGAATTTATAGACATTTCCCAAAGCGAGGCATGGCCACAGAAAAAGGCCAATAGACTGGATGCCGGTCTCTTGGCAGGGCCCCTGAATTGTTACAGAAACATGTGTTTAAAATAAAAATCTTTTTGACAGTCTTCTCTTGGTGTTCTGGTGGTTTGCCTGTTATTTTTTCCGAGAAATTATTGTTATTGTTATTATTAAATATTAGTAATAATAATCCTTTTAAAAAAAAAGTTGATGGCTATGGAATGAGCAGTGGATGCTTTGGGTATCATTCTCAGCACCCAGATTCACAGACAGTTATTTTCTGGTTTGAATCATTCTGGTTCCTTTGTTTGTTGTCAAAACTCTCTGCTATGTTTGTAAACAAGCCCTGGGTGGGCGTGTGTGCACGTGGATACATGACTTTGTATGTGCATATGTGTACCACATGCGTGTGCACTGATGTAAGTGTATATGTATATGTGTTGTACAGCTGGAGATACATGCCTGAATGTTTTCTCTGGGCCCTGGTGCCAGGGGATGGGTGGTAGAGGGCTAGTCACTCCTTCCAGCTCTCTCAGTAAGAGAGGGTCCAAGCTCTCCCTTCTCCCCTAGTTGAGGGCAAGGCTTCCATCCCTGGGTTTTCCCAGCTCATTCATTAGAGTGATAGAGTTTGACTCTGGCTCAGTCACCAGCATTTCCATATCCACCAGCCCTGTACTTCTGAATCTAGTCTCCAGTGCCTTCACTTTGTCTTTTCTTTGCTGAGCCCCCCCCCCCCCCCCCCCCGCCAGCTGCTCACCCTCTTTGATCCTCTTGTCTCTTGGATGGTAAAAAGGATTTCCAGAGTTGGCTCCACATTTGCTCTGATGACCCAGTTCTTCTGACAGTCTGACAAGGGAGGGCAAACAGGACTCCTTTAGACCTTTCTGGGGCTTGGTGGAGTTTGACAAAACAAGGATAATTTTTAGGTCATTTCCCCCCAGGCAACCTGGATTGAATTTCAGCTGGATTTTGTGAGGCCCCATTAGTCTTTAGTTGCTGATTTACCCACTAAGGGGGAGAGGAGGGGGAGACTGCTCCCAGATGCCTCTGGGAGAGACTTAAGAATGAGCAACTCCATTTCAAAGGGGTGAGTCTTCCACAGTCTCGGAGTTCACAGATGCAAGCAAACCACACGAAACAAGACTTCGCCAAGCTCCAGGCTGTGTTATGTGTATGTGATGAAAAACAACAGGCTGCTCCATCTGTTTCAGTCAATAAAGAGGTGGATTTAGCAGGCAAGAGCTGGCTCCATGGACGCAGCCTGTCTTACCTGGTTATTGCTGTGACTTGGGATAACCGGAAAAGCCTGTCAAAAGAAATGGTCTCTCTCAAGGCCAGACATCTAGAAGCCATCTCCATTGCCCACAACCCCGAGTCCAAGGGTAAAATCAGCCCAAGGCTCATCTCTAAATCTCCCTACAAAGACCCCGGAGACAAGGAGTCACCACAATGGTAGACAGGGTTTGTACACACAAGGGATGAGTATCAGGTCTCCATCTCAGGACTAACAGACTGATCACACTGACCCTGAGAACTTGCAACTTGATTCCAGAAATTGTTTTAAGGTTCAGTGGTTGCTTAATGTCTTTAATTCTGGAATGGTCCTCTCTCAGGTAATATAGGTTCTGTAGGTCTTCTGGAAACATTTGCCCATATTCAAGCAAGTAGTTATTCACCTACCATGGACCAGGCACTATGGGTGGTCCCTGGAGATTAAAAAAATTATAGCAATAATAGCTATTATATATTGCTTTATGGCTTGCAACTAACTTTATAAATAGTATCTGTTTATCCTTAAAACAAACATCCAGATACTAATATTAGTCCCTTTCTACAGCTGTGGAAACTAAGGCATACAGATTTGCCCAGGGTAACCCAACTAGAGTCTAAGGCCATTTTTGAACTCAGTACTTCCTGACTACAAGTCCAAGGCCCTATCCACTGAGCCCTCTTACTTGTAGTCTTTAAGAACAGGGGTTAAAATGGGTAATTCCTAACGTCTCTTCCACGTCTGAAATTCTCTTATTTTGTTATGAAATCAGTGGCAGGTTTTGCATATCTAATATAGTTTACATGTATTAAGTAAATATAATATTTACATATGTTTACTAATAATCATATATATGTGGTTTTATTTATATTGGCCTATCCATCAATCATATGACTTCCAATAAACCAGAGAGCCATGATTTTTCCTGGGGCCACTCCTTCTGCTGATGCTTATTTATTCTTGTATCTGCTATTCATATCCGTTAGTAAATTGCCTCAGCAAACCTATATCCGAAGTTTTCATCTCTAGGGATAAGAAGTCCCCTTTGGGGTTTGTGGGATGGTGCTATGTCCTCTCCAGGGGCCCAAGTCTAGCCGGCCTCACAGCTCTGGTCTCATCTCCTTTAGGTATCCTACGAAATCAAGCCAAGGGAAGTTCAGATCCACCCAAGGTATAACTTGATCAATCTAAAGAGCAGAGAAACCATAGGCCAAGGGTGTTCATGTCACCCAATAAACAAGATAGGAGCAGAGTCACTCTCAAGGTTGGATGAGACTTCAGGAACCTCAAGTCAGAGTTCAGTAACTTGTCCAGGGTCAGATTCAAATTCCTGTCCTCCTGACTCCAAGACCAGTAGTAGTTGCCCTTAGCAGCCAGATGACTGTGTGTTTGGATCACTAACAGGTCAGGAATCCCTGAGTTTAAATCCAGCCTCAGATAGATACTAAGTCATTTGTGACCTATACCAAGTCATTTAGCCACTCTCTGAGTTTCCTTTTCTATAAAACGGGGATAACAATACTTCCTTCTCAGGATTGTAGTGAGGATCAAATGAGATAATATACAAAAAGAAAACACTTTGCAAACCTTAAAATGCTTTTATCAATGCTGGATGTTATTATTATGTATGGAGAGATTTCTCAGAAGCCTGAATAAAAGACTCGTTCTACATTGGCCTATTACTTCTAGTCCCATTGTCTTCATTAGAATTCCACTTTATCCAGGAGCCAGCATGATATTTGAGGGGGAATTCAGCAAAATTATTTGTCAAAATGAGAGCATAGCTGACTTCTTGGCTCAGTAAGAGCTGGGAAAAAAAGGCAAGCTTCACCAAGTGAGTTCACACCAGATTATTGCTACCCTTTGGCCCCCTCCTTTCTCAAATTTCACTGATTTGGGCAGCCTTTTGCTAATCACATAAAGTGGTTGGCTCCACTGAGCACATCTGCCAAAGACACACATGCCCAAGGACAATAAACATATAAATCTCAGCTATGGGAGACAACTAGTGAAAAGATGCAGTGCAAATCAAGAGGTGGGGTGTTTTGGGTGATAAACAGTCAAGAGTCCAGTGCAGCTGGATGATAAATGGATGTGTAGGGGAATCAAGTTAAGTAAGAAAACTGGGAAGAAGGGTAGGTTGTAAAGGGTTTTAAAAGGCAGAGGTTCTTATATTTGATCCTGGAAGTAATAGGGATTTTAGGCACTGTGCTATATTAGAGAATTGGTGTTTATTGAGTAAGAAGTGACCGATGTGAAAATCACTTTGATAACTAAATGGAGAATGGACTGGAATGGGGAGAGACTGGAGGTAGACAATCCCCCAGGCAGCTATTACAATGATCCAGAATGATAAGGTTCTGCACCAGGATGGAGAGATGCTGTACAGGTGAAAACTAGGAGAGATGCTGCAAAGGTGAGCAACGAGATACTGGAGAGCTGAAATCTACAGCAAATGGTAAAGAGGTGGAATCTGTGAGAGAACTGAGAACATGGAGTTGACAAGGGTTGGGCTAGAGATGAAATCCAGGAGACATGTCGCAGATGTGAAATCTGAGAGACATGCTGCAACCATGTGAAGGACAAGAGTTGCTGCAAAGGTGGAGTCTACAAGAAATGGTAGAGGGGTGACATCTATGAAAGAACTGAAAACATGCAAGAGTCACTGCCCGGTGCCTAGACATGAAATTGTTGCAACGGTGAAAGCTATAGGTCTTGGCAAGAGATTGAATGTGAGGGAGAGTGAGGAGTCAAGGGTGACATCCAGGTTGGGACTAGGTTGATGGTGCCCTCAAAAGTAATAGGGAAGTTTGGAAGAAGGAAGAGTTTGGTGGGAAAGATAATGAGTTCGGTTTTATGTTGCATTTAAATTTACCCATGGTATCAAACTCAAGTAGAAATGGGGGCTACTAAAGGATCCCTGCCCCAACATGTTGACCCAGAAAACCACATATTGACATTGTCAATGTTCTATAGTATTTTTATTTTGTTAACTATTTAACAAATTTTAATAAGTAATTTAGTGCACTTGAGAATATTATGGCTCTTGGGCTATGTGTCTGACACCCCTGGTCTATGGGACATCCAGTTCCAGATGTTCAATGGGAAGTTTAGAAGTGGGAGACTTGATCAAGAGGGAGGTTAGGGCTAGATAAATCATTCTGAGAATCATCTGTATGGAGATGATAATTGACTCCATGGAAGCTGATGAGATCATCATGTGAAATAGTATAGAGGAAGAAAAGAAGAGAGATGAAAGCATATAAAGACTAAGAAAAAGAATAGTTCCTGCCCTCAAGGAGCTTATGTTCTCTTTGTGGAAAACTACATATACATAGAAATACTAAATATATACAAAGTAAATGCATAGTAGTTTGGGGAGGCAGTAAAAATTAGGAGGACCAGGAAAGAATTCTGAAGGCAGTTTTAAAGGAAGCCATAGATTCCCAGAGGGTTAGGGGCAGGAGGAAGTATGGGGGCACAGTTTGTTCAAAGTCTCAGAGATGGGAACTGGGATGTAAACACTATTCCAGCAGCTTCTATCTGAGCACTGTCTAAGGCACTGGGACTACAAAGACAACCACTTGGAGCTAGTTTAAAACCATCTTACTCAATTAAAATTATGTTTGATTTGATATTTTTGGATGATGTGTGCTACCACGATGCCTAGCACCTAGTAGGAGCTTCATAAGGACTTGTTGATTGGCTGGTATCATGTTATTGGAACCTCCCCCTCTTTTCCCCATAAAACAAGACAGTTGCTTGCTAACCAGTAGCTTAAGAAGGAATAGTTTGGCAGCTTTTCACAGACTCCAAGATGTCTCTTTGAGCCTGTGGGCTTACTTGGCTTATCCAGATGTGAACACTGTCATTTCCCAATCACCATGTAATCTGCTGTGATCTGAATCCCACTAGTAATCCCACTGATATCTCACCAAGACATCAGACACTGATCAGATAGTCACCCAAGACAGTTCTCCCTTCAGCCCCCTCATCCATATTGACTTTAACCTTATGCCATATTGGATAGAGACATAATGAAACAGGCTGGCATGGTGGAATGGAAAGAATACTAAAATAGCATCAGATGAATTGGGTTCGAATCTCAGCTCTGTGACTTACTTCCTTTGTAATTTGGAGCAAGTCACTTTTTCTTTGGGCATAAGTTTCTTCCTTTATAAAGTGAGAGATTTGTACCCCATTTTTAGTCTCTTCTGATTCTAAGTTCATAGATCCTTTGAATGATCCTTAGGTGATGTTTTCCAGGAAGAGGTTGGTAAGGAAGGTCAATAATATGTGATTTTTTTAAAATCATTAAACTATACTTTCTTTCCTCTTTGAAATATCTTGATTTTTCTGGCTGATGGAATGAATTCAATGAATAACTCCTTTCTGGGGCATGTTCTTGGAATATATGCTTGGTAACCTACAGATGATGTAATCCCAATTCCCAACATTGCGTGCAAAGTTATTGTGTGAAAATGAAACCATAAACCCCATCTGAATTTGAGTTTCTGGACTCATTATAGGAAGTACACTTTAAAAAAAAGAAAGAAAACCACAGCACTGTCATCTGAGTAACAAATCCACAATAGGGAACCCAGCAGGCCTGGCTGTGTATTCTTCTTTCGTCTTTTGGCCAGCCAAATTCAGCTTAGAGAAATGAAGTCAGATGTGAGTGTTTCTGGCTCCAGCCTGGGAAACAGCCATAGAGATCAGTGTTTGTTCTGTGCCCTGGATTCATCGGAGAGGCACTATCCCAATGTCCTCTGCAGTTGTTTCTAGGAGAAAAAAATGACACCCTTTTCTGAAATCCAGAGTCATTGCTGTAATGCCTGCAGTTCTAAAAACATGCCCTCAAAGTCAGTAATAAATTAAGATCACTTGAAAGCATTTGGCCTACAGAGATTCCATAAATGAAATACATTATAATTTCAATCAAATGTGAACTAACTAGTTACTCCTGATGTGGTTTTTAACTAATTTTACCATTTGAGATTACAGTGTTATACAGGGCTCATGATCGATTTCTCTTCTTCGTGACCCAGCATCATATTTTAGCCTAGATAGGATTACTTTAGCTAAATCAACAAGGTAATTTATATTGTCCTGGGCTAAGAGGAATCAGAGTAGATCATAAAATATTCCTAACCATCCTTTCAAATGAAAAGATTTTATTAATATTGAAAATGAGCAATTCAGAACTCTGCTAGGACCTAGGCAAGAAATTAATGCTCTATTAGGCGTCTTTTGCCTTTCTTTGTTCCTTCCTCTTTATAAACTCAAAGGAAATGAAGAGTTCTATGAACTGGACTCTGGTGACTGTCAGGGAATCATCATCACTGCCCAATGGGGTTGCTCTCTTTTTGCATGTTGGGGTTTCCTTTAATGCCAGACATTATCACCGAATGAACTTCATGGTCATACCAGTACAGACAAAACTTTCTGAGATGAAAATGGTTTTTAATCAGGTAGCCATTAGAGATGTGAAAATAGGTTGTGAGCACAGTATTTGAAAGGGTTCATTGAATATGATGGTTTTTGCCATTATTTTCTCACTGGGTGTGAATGACTTTCTGTTGTGCATTTTACAGCAAATATTATCCTGCTTAATCATAATAGTAATAATAATTAACACAGTCTTTCGTTGGACAGAATCATCTTATAACCTAGTGCCATTGAAAGAACACTGGATTGAGTCACAGGACCCAAGTTTGAATTTAATCCTCTGTAAAAATGGGATGGCTCCAAATTTAACTCTTTGATCTTTTGCTCTCTCTTGGACAAAAGAAGCTCCAGTCTCTGCCTCCACATTGCAAAGGTTAAGTCTCTCTCTCTCTCTCTCTCTCTCTCTCTCTCTCTCTCTCTCTCTCTCTCTCTCTCTCCCTATATATATATATTTCTTTTTTTTAGGTTTTTTGCAAAGCAATGGGGTTAAGTGGCTTGCCCAAGGCCACACGGCTAGGTAATTATTAAGTGTCTGAGACCAGATTTGAACTCAGGTACTCCTGACTCCAGGGCCCTATTATCTCTGGGACAGATGCAACTTCAGCTTGGCATTAGCAGTCCTTAACAATCTGGCCTCAGTTGACATCTTTGGGCTTATTGTACAATATTATCCTTCATAGATCCTATAGGCCTATCAATACTCCACCCCTCCACCTGCTTGCAATATCCAGATTGGAATATACCCCCTCCTCAAACCCTCCTACTGCTTAGAATCTCTAACTTCATTTAAGGCTCATAGAGATGCATGCAGCCAGCCCATGGTTGCCCAGATGGCAATTGTTTTAGGTGAGATGTAAACCTAGGTCTATTCTGACTTAAAACTCTAAGACCTATCAATGCCTGGGATGTTGTTTGTCGGGATCATGCAGATGTTTCTGGGCTACTAATGGAAAGGCAGAGAGAGAGAGACAGAGACAGAGACAGAGACAGAGACAGAGACACAGAGAGGGAGGGAGAGACAAAGAGAGAGAAAGAGAGAGAGATGAAGAAATAGAGAAAGAAAAGGAAAAAGAAGTAAAGAAAGAATGGAAAGGAGAAAGAAAGAAAGAAAGAAAGAAAGAAAGAAAGAAAGAAAGAAAGAAAGAAAGAAAGAAACATTACTAAAAGAAGAAAGAAAAAGAAAGACCCCTTCTAAAAACAAGGGTGTTTTTTTTTGTTTTTGCTCCAGGGTCATTCATGGCTTGTATCTGCTGGCAATGATATCATGGAAATTTGCAGAGCATAGCAGTTTCTGAGCAAGTAGAAAGAAACAAATTTGATCTAACACACATTTGAAGAGTTTGGTTCAATGTAGGTCAGTTTTTAAGAGAACCCAGCTGGCCGATGTACAAGTATGTCGGAGAGTGGGCTGGAGAACTTCCTAGTCAAGGAAAATTCCCTCCTGTGCCTCCCCGCGCCAATTAAGGAAAGTGCTTCAAGAACAGACCTAGACAAGGTTGGGGAGGAAGGCAGCTGCCATGATTCCTCTGACTTACTGGGAAAGACCTTAACTGGTCTTCAGGTTTGATCCCCAGCTTTCTTGGTTGGAGAAGATGTGCTTTCAAAGGCTTAGATGCCAGTTGCTGTTAGGGAGCCCCATGGAGATCTTGAAGTGGTTTTGGAGGACTTCTAGGCCAGGCCTCCCATTTTATAGAAGAGAAAAGTGAGGCCTGAAGAGAGTGACTTGTCCAGTATCACAAAAGCAGGGATTCAAATCCACATTTTCTGACTACACATCCAGTACATTTTCTGTTTTCCCATACTGCAAAATCCCTCTTCCTCCTCCCTCTCTTTCTCTCCGCCATTTCTTCCCTCTTCCCTCCCCTTCCCCCCTCTCTTTCCCTCTGTCTCTGTCTGTCTCTGCCTCTCTCTCTTTGACTCTGCCTACCTGTCTGTCTATCTCTCTCTCTCTCTCTCTCTCTCTCTCTCTCTCTCTCTCTCTCTTTCCCTTTCCTCCTATCAATTCCTCAATTGATCTCACTGTTATCATTCAAGTAGAAATTTTTTACTAATTAAAATAAAAACTTCCTTTTTTTATTCTACTGAAAAAGTAAGCCTTGGCCACAAGGGAGATTACTCAGATTAAATGTCAGCTGCATTCTGGGGACAGAAAGAATTGGTCTGTAGTTCACTTTGAGGGGCAGCATAAGGATCCTCAGCATGACTTTATAGAAAAAGCCCACTTTGAATCATACCCTGCTTCTAAGCCATTGGTACTACAAATCTCTTTACCTCTCAGGGTTCTGGGTCAGCAGTTCTTTCTCTGGGATGCCCCAGACCATTTCAGGGTTTTTCTCTCTCTGTCTCTCTCTATGTCTGTGTCTATGTCTCTCTGTGTCTGTCTATCTGTCTGTCTGTCTGTCTGTCTGTCTCTGTCAGAAATGGTGAGATCATTTCTCATAATACTGCTAAAATATTTCAATTCCTAATATACTAAGTATCTATAGATAAGACTGATATATAAACAAAGCTCTTTGGTTTCTGGATAATTTCTAAGACTATAAAGAGGTTCTGAGGCCAAAAAGGACAAGACTTGCTATCTGAGCTCCTGTACTGGGGATGGACTCTCCTTACCAGGGAGTGATTTTATCAATAAATCCTCAGGTCCAACTCTCTGTTCTTTGCCTTTTGCTAAAATTTTGAAATTTTCTAATGTAAACTCCCTAAGTGAGTAAAAAATCACTGAACCATTTGAGCTTTTAGTGAGTTAGTCAGTCAGTCAATAAGAATTGTTACGCACTTATACACTAGACTCTGAATGCTGAGCTCTTCATTTATCTCCTCATTGGGCATCTAAGTGACACAAAAAGATCCTAATGGGTTTTATTTCAAAGCCATTTATATGGATTTTGTAGAGCTCTCTATCTGTGCGTCCTTTACCCCTCCCCCAACTAGAATGGAAGCTCCTTGAGGACTCCTCAGGGACTAGTTCAGTCTCTGGCACATAATAGGAATGTGAACTATGCTTGTTAAGCAGGGAGCAGTCAAGAATGTTGAGTCCACATGGTGCTTCTAGATATCCAGTTCTGGAGGCCCACAGGACAGATCTTCTATGGAGAACTGATAGAAAGTCATGGAAAGAAGAGCAAAGATGGCTTGGGAATGGTCTGGCGTGTACCAGTGGAAGTAGAGCCAATGAGATCCTGGAATCTTGGAAGCATTCAAGTTATTAGTAAGACTGGGGATATTTTCCTCTACTTTTTTAATTTTTAAATTAAGTCAAGTCAAATCAAGTCAACAAACTCTATTTAACTAGGTACCTTTGCTAAACTCTGGGGACACACAAAAAAAAGGCAAAAACAGTTCCTCCTCTCACAGTCTAATGAGGGAAACCACTTTATTTAGGAGATTCCTACAGTGTCCTTGGGAAGATATCTGAGAGAGAAGTCAGAGCAAGGAGGGGAGGGAGTTGTGTAGAGTGAACAAGAGGGAATGGCCTCTTGCAGATAGTGGGGTTTGTGTTGAATCTTGAGGAAGGTCAACGTGGAGAGGCAACTTTGATGGGAAGAGAGAGCATCACAGGCACATGCTCACCCAGCCCAATAAGGGGACCAGAGGATAGAAATGTTGATGGAGGATGAGAGTCTGGCAAGGTAGGGAAGGTCCTTGTTCTGAATGGTTGTACAAGACAGAGAGAAGATTTTCATTTGGATTCTGGCAATAATTGAGAGTAAATCAAGACTTTGAGAACACCCAGAGAAAAGATCATTCTACCAGGGTTGAGAAGGAAACTAGATGGAGTATTAAAGAAGTGCTCATTTCTATTAGCTCTCAGAGGAGTGAGCTTTGTGTTACTATGTACCTTTGGAAATGGCAAGTGTTTCCTTTGTCAATCTTTGAAGTAAATGTTTGCCTTACTAGAGATAGTTGGGAAATGCAATGCAATGGATAGAATTCCAGATTTGCAGGGAAAAAGAACTGAGTTCAAATCCTACCTCAGACACTATCTATGTGACACTGGGCAAGTCACTCAAGCCCTTGAACCTCAGTTTCTCCATTTGTAAGATGGGGATGTTAATAATGGCACCTATCTCTCAAAGTGGTTGTGAGACTCAAATGTGATATTTTTGAAGCTCTTGGCAAATCTTAAAGTGCTATATAAGAGCACACTATAAGAGACAATTAAGTGGGTATAGTGAAAAGAGTATTTGAATCCCACAGCAGTCACTGAGTCTTAAAAAGTCATCTAAATGTGGGGCAGCTTGGTGGTACAGTGGATAGAGCACTGGCCCTGGAGTCAGGAATACCTGAGTTTAAATCTGAGTCTCAGACACTTAATAATTACCTAGCTGTGTGGCCTTGGGCAAGCCACTTAACCCCATTGCTTTGCAAAAATATAAAACAAAGTCATCTAAATGCTCATCATCATCATCATCATCATCATCATCATCATCATTATACTTCCCAGGTTCTTATAATTGAATTAGTTAAATGAGGCAAATTCTAATGCAAACAAAGATATCTGACTGCAGAATCCAATAGAAGTGGGGGAGAGGAGATGCTAAGAGATTTAGCCTTTCTGAATCACTAATGATAATGAAAGAGGAGGTGGAAGAGGATGGACACTAAGTGTCTATGGAATACAGAAGATGATGAGTGGGATGATGGGGAGCACATTTTAAGAGGCTCATCATTCCTCTGCCCCTTCATGAGGTCTCAGCTCAAAGAAAAAGTTGCTCTGCAGAATTTCCACAGAGTTATTCCCAAGGGCAGCAACCCAGGAAAGGTACTTGAACGCGTGAATAGATGGGAGGGTGTTCATCAAGGGAAAAACAGGCCAAAGGAGCGACCTTAGCCCATCTCTAAGAAAAGTCAAGAAGAAATCCCTCTGCATTTGCAGATGTAAATAGAATATATATATATGAATATATATATATATATATACACACATATATATGACTGGTAATAGTGATAATGCTGTCTCAGAGTGCTGAATTTAGAGGAAAATGACCTGGATTCAAATCCTACCTCATTCAGTCACTAACTTCGTGACCCTAGGCAAACTACTCTCTCTCAGCCTTTAAAAAATGTTTAAATTATGGATAATAATATTATCTACCTCACCCTGTGAGGATCAAATGAGAACATACCTTTACAAAAATTCTTTTCAGATCTCAAAGTCACCTATGCTTGTTAGCTATAATTATTATAATTTCAAGATTCAGATTAAATCAGATCCTAAATATTACAACTACAGTTGATGCTTTGTTTAGTTGTTTTGCTTTTGGTTTTAATTGTAACACATGAAAATAGAAGAGAATTGAGAACAGAAGACACTTTTTTAAATTTTCAGGAGGGGGAAAAACATTTTTATCATCTGGAAGACTTACTTTAGCTCAGAAAGAGAAAAACCCAGAATAGAAAAGAAAACTGGCCCACTGTTCTTGGAGATACCTTGTACTGAAAAAGATTTCAAAGATTTTGGATTTTAATACTAAAAGAAAAAATAATTCTCAAAAAGATTTAAACTGAGTGATTGCATGGAATTAAAAACTAATAGTTCATGTAGTAAACCTGTTTGCAAATGTTCCTGCTCCTTCAGGGTGTGGAAATCAACAAATATTCAAAAATAAGGGCACCATGGCAGTGAGAGAGGGGAAGCTTTGGAATGACAAAGACTGGTCCAGGCTCTGCCTCTCACCCAAACTGATTGGGGGACCTTGGACAAGAACCTCTCCTTCTAAGTGCCCCCCACAGCTCTCTAACACTCTAGATTATAGACAACTTAGATCAGTTTTAATCCCAGATTTCTTTCCATAGTGAGAGTTCCCTGAACCAATAAAATCACACATCAAAAGCAATTTTTAAAAAGTTGAGCTTCTTTGAAAAAAATTTAGAATAGTTTGATCTCCTTCTGGATGCCTGAGACACCATCATAAATCATTTCTTCCTCACCAGCCTGAGTGATGTGCTCCCCCATCTCTACAATTATGAAATTTGAGGAGCAATATCTTTCTCATCATTTCTGATGCTTGCCTCCATACTCAAATTAAGGAAAATCAATATTTGTACAAAAAATAAAACCCTAGTAGTGAATGGAGTGTGGCTTCAGGAATTCTTTTGTCCAGTTGTCATTACAGATCTTGCTTCATGATTTCACCAGTTACCATAAACAGAAATTCTGTAATTCTAAGCCCCCCCCCCACTCCATCTTGGCCAGCAACTATGATTCCCTGCTAGGCTGAAAAGAACATTGGTGAATATTTTTAGATCAGGTCAGTGTCTGAATTTTATTAAAGGTGAAACCATGTTCTCTAATGATCCCTGGCCTCCCATTTGTGATCAGTTAGTTCTCCATTAGATCTCCTACCCATTTGTTTTTTAGCTCTATATAATAAATAAATCATCATGCACAGTTGGTCGTTGAATTAAAACCACTGGGACCATAGTGATTCTGGATTTTTAAAATCGTGATTCAAGTTGTGAGCTTTTGAGTCTTTTGTGCCTTGCATACTTCTTCTTTTCCTTATGCCAATATTCATAACTGTCCCTAGAAATGGTCCAGAAAGCAAAACTATTACCCTTCAGAATTTTTTAAAAATATGCATGCATATATATATATATATATATATATATATATATATATATGTATATATCTGTAATAGGGGATGTGGCCATTTGAAGAATTAGACATTGTGAGGAAACCAGACCAGCAGAAAATAGGGTCAATATATTCCTTGGGTGCCAACTCCACCTATTACAATATAATTGAAGTCCAGACAGACTCAGATGAGGGCCCACCACCTCCCATAGACCATATTCCAGACACTTGTGCCTGATTAATCTACTTCACCCCCTAAATGTCCTTCTAGTCTTCAAAGAATCAGATTGAAGGGGGTGACATCCCTTTATTGGAAGTCCTAGTAATTGATGTCATCCAATTCCCATTTGTTTTCCTCTGTTTCACACATTTAAACCATTTCAAAATTGATAATGACTTGTCAGTGTCAAATCTGGTGACCTAACAGCATTTGGAATTCCTGGCTTGGTAATGAATTACCCTGGGGTCCCCACCATGCACCATGATGAATTGGTGGCTTTCTGATCTGTGTCCACAGAGAAGCAAAACTGATTTAATTAGATTAAGCAGTTCCCATCCAATTGGGTTATCTTTCAATATTCTGACTGTAATCACTTTTGTGATGAGATTGGGAATAAATATAAATCAATTTCATGGATTTCATCACTTTTGAAGTAATGCAGCTAAATTATCTAATGTTGCTGAACAAAGCCAAGAGTCACCCAACAATCAGATTTGGGGCTCCTCTTATCTATTTCTTGAGAGCAAGAGAAATCCATGGGAAGAATACCAGACTTGGACTCAGGATTCCTAAATTAATATTCCTACTTCCTCCTTTTTCCAGTTCTACCTTTATTTTAACAATATCACTATCTTTTGGACTGTGTCTTTTTGTCAGAGCTAAGAGACTTTCACCATGCTTCTTTTTGTCTCCTTTGGAGCCACTATGAACTGGGGTTCATCTGAGATGGTAATGGTGCACGATTACTAGCTGTACCATAGCATCATTAGAAAGATATTGGGGGTGGCTAGGTGGAGGAGTGGATAGAGCACTGGCCCTGGAGTCAGGAGTACCTGAGTTCAAATCCAACCTCAGACACTTAATAATTACCTAGCTATGGCCCTGGGCAATCCATTTAAACCCATTTTGCCTCAAAAAAAAAAACCTTAAAAAAAAGAAAGAAAGAAAGATATTGGAATTAAAAAGGCAAGTGTTTGTGGCATTATTTTAGGTCATTAAAAGTGTTCCCTTTGGTAGGACATTTTCTGTGACTTCTTCCATTCATTCTGAATCTTTTTATCTTTGAGCTCTCTTGAAAATTCATTCTTTGGTGCCTTTGGAATCCAGGCACTATTCTGTGCAGATTTTTACAAATACTTGTGGTTGTCCTTCTGGTTTTTGATGGGTAAGGGAAGATAGGAGGGTGGGAGCACTAGTCATAGGTTTACAAGAACTTAAAATGAAAAAAAGGGGGTTCATTGAAGCATTTTCACGTTTGGAAGAAAACAGAAGGAGAATCCAAGAGAAAAATAAATAAGTAGAATGACTTGGAAAGTCACAAACCCTAGAGAACAGATCAATGGGTTTAAATTGCAGAAAAGTCACTTTCAGGAAACATTTGAGTCTCCCTCAAAGAAGAAGGTCCTCCTCGGACAGTGTCAGGTTCCACATCACTGGATGGAGATTTTCAAGTCTTTCAGTATTTCTGAGAATCATGATGGGGCAATCCTCATAATCAATATCCTTGGAAGTTGGATAGAAGAGAAGGTCTAAAAGGAATTGAATGTGATCAGAATATCTGGGTCTTTGGCTCATTGTCATGAACTAAAATGATGAATGATGAAAGCTCAGAGAATTCAAATTGGAAGATCCCTTACATGTCCAATGACCTCATAATATAGGTGAGGAAACTGGTCCAAATCAGTGTGGTATTAGTAGAAATGGGGCCAAGCTTGGATTCCAAAGGCCTAGTTTCAATCCTTGTTCTGCTACTGATTGGCCTTGGACAAACGGCTAACATCTCTAGGCATCAGTTTCCTCATCTCATCTATCAAGTGAACCAGATGGTTTCCAAGGGAGCTTCCAGCCCTAATCCCATGATTATACAGTTCAGGTGTGATATGACTTGCTCAAGGTCACCTAAAAGTAGATGTGGATCTAGGTCCTCTGGCCACAATTCCAGCCCCCTCTCCAGGAAACCATTTTTTTCCAGGAATATTAGATAGTGACTTTCTTCTGAAAATAAGGATGCAGTGGTATGTGATAGGTTCTTAAGTTGAATCATGCAGCTGGTTAATGTGGGATGCAATGGAGAAGAAGAACTTAAGAGAAGAAAAACCATATTTCAAAGCCAAAGGTCAAGTAGTGTAGAATATTGGACACTGAAAGGCAAATGGAGAGAGTCCTTACTTTAGAAATTAGTCATAACAGATCTCTGGATCTCATGAGATCATTGCTAAGAAATAGAAGGGATCTTAGAAACCTCTCATTGCACAGCTGCTATGACAGGCAGGATCTGAACCCTGGTTTTCCTAGTCCAGACCCAGTACTCTGTTGACTTCTCTGTGATGTGATCTAGCTATTTACCCCTTCATTTTACAGTCATAGGGTTTCTGTGTCTGCCCTGAGGACAAACAGGAACAGACATTCCTCCTGACCTTGTGAGAAAACTCTCCAGCTGGGGATTCTAGGAAGATCAATACGTCGGTTCTAATGCTGTGTGTTGAGGCTGCGCTGAACAGTACTTCAATCCTGCCCTCTCTTTTCCATTCAGTCTTTGTTTTTAGAAGAAATCTCTAGAGTATCAAAGAAAAACTAGTTTTTGTTGCTCTTTCCCATTCAGTGTTGAAGGCGTTCTCCAAGCCCCAACAATGCTCCCGGGTCCTGGAGTAGACTGATCAAAGATACTCTTTCTTCTTCATTTTGGCATGTTATCACATTTCAGGGCCTCCAGGCTTTGAAGATGGAGAGGTCAGAATAGGCAGAGTGGCCAGAGCCAGGAGGTGGATTCAGGGTGAATCCAGACTCTGTCCTCCACCACATCCCTGCATGTCCTCCACATAACCTTGTGTCGATGCTTTCTTTCCCACAGTCAAGTTTCTGGGAATACAAGAACAGTTCATCATATTCCAATTCCTTAAAGGACTGGAGTCTCGTTTCAGTTCCTTTAGTATTAATCTTCCTGTCCTTTAAACCCTGAAATTAGTCTGGCAACAAACTAGCGTTGATGGTAGAATCATGTCTCCTCCCCAGCATTTTCCTGATCCTTTCTACACATCTCAGAATTTCAGATTCCACAGGCCCTCTGGGGCACAGGGGTCCAATGAAAAGACCATTGACTCTGGAGTCAGGAAATAGGCTTCAAATCTAGGCCCTGCCCATTGCTGCCCAGTGACCCAGGGCAAGCCATCATCCCTCTTGACCTCTGTCAAGATGATGAGAACATCAGTGGAAGACTGGACTTGATGGCCTATCACACCCCTTGCAGTTCTAAGTCTGGGTCTTCTGACTATATAATTTCTAAGCCTCCTCACACTTAGTGGCCTTCTCTCTGACTTCAAAGGAATCTGTCCATTCTGTAAGTTTACTGTCTGCCTCATTTTCCTCAATTCCAAAATAATTTGTTTGGACTAAATTACCTTTAACATGCCGTCTATCTCTAAATTTAGGATTCTATTTTCCCAGAGTAGGCACAGCAAGTGGGCACCCACTCTTTGTTATAACTCACTTAAGGCAACCTAAGATGGCATTCATTTTCTTGGCAACCCTATCCCCTGGCTGATTCATATTGGTTTAGAGGCCACTAAAGCCCCAAGATCCTTTTCTGACTGCCTGCTGGCCAGCCTTGCACCCTTAGCCTTGTACTTGAGAAGTTGATTTTCTGAACCCAAGTGTAAGAAAGCCAGATGTCTCAAATTCTCAGTGAATTAGTTTTCAATTGGCATGAGCCAGGAGGAATAACTCTCTCTTCTAAGGGATCTGTAAAAGTCTCCTTACTTTAATTGCCTTCAGAGGCAAGTTTACAGAATCTGAAGTCAGAAATCCCAGGTTCCAGCTTCTGATTCTTCACAAATCACCTCATCTTTCTGAGCCTTGCTGTAAAACAAGTTCAGAAATATTCCCACTGCATCCATCTTCCTTCTCCTTAAAGCTCTGAGCAAATGTGAGCTATTGGAGTTAAGGATTCCTCAGGCGTGCCAGGGCCCTCTCTTCCCTGGAAAATCTAAAACTTCTTCTGTTGGCTTTTGGAAACTCTTCAGTCTGGTTCCCAGGCTCTTGTGGATCTGCTCTACCAGTTCTTGACTTTTTTTCATGTGACTTTAGAAAGGAAGCTCCCTGAGGGCAGGGACTCTTATTTAGCTTTGGGTTTTGACTTTCCCTGGGGTCCAATACAATAGCTGGCATCTAGTGGATGCTTCTGAAACATTTTGTTCCTTCAAATAATTCTTCCAAAATCAAATAAGAGTTAAGTTCTGGGGGCAGCTAGGTGGCACAGTGGATAGAGCACTGGCCCCGGAGTCAGGAGTCCCTGAGTTCAAATGTGACTTCAGACATTTATAATGGCCTGGCTGTGTGACCTTGGGCAAGTCACTTAATCCCATTTCCTTAGACAAATTTTTAAAAAAATATTTTAAAAAGAGTTAAATTCTAGGGGCAAAAAAAGTGAAAATTAGCCATGCTTTCAAGGGGAAATGGTAGGGTGGAGAAGGGATCCTACTAGAGACCTCTCTATCCCCATCCCCAAGGTCAAGCAGGGTTTTCAAACCAGGCTTGAAAAGTAAGGCTGAGGCTTCAGAGAGAACTGACTATGAACCCGAGGCTCTGCTCCTTTCTCCTCCTGTAACCTTAGGAAAGTCCCTCCTTAAGAGAAAGAGATTAAATGATCTCAAAGGTCCTTTCCATCCCTACATCCTGTCTGCTGGGAACTGTGACTGAATGTCCAAGCTACATTTAATTCTGACTTCCTCCTGTTTTGTTTTGGTCACTACCTAGGTGACCTTGGAAAAGCCATTTAACTCCGTCGGGCCTCAGTTTCCTCATCTGTCAAATGAAGGCATTGAATGAATCAGATGACCTTGATGGTCCATTTCAGCATTCGCCCATTTGAATAAACCTTTTTCCTTTTGGCATTTGAAGATTAACCTAGTGGGCCTTTTTCTGCCCTCCACCTTTATACTTCATCAATCTTTCTTAATTTTTTTCTATTTAAAATATGGTTGAGGTGCTTTTGTTTAGGTTTTTAGGTTTTAGGGTTTTTTTGCTGGGGGTTTTAAGGGAGTTTTTTGGTTTTGTTTTATTTTATCAGCAGTCAGTCAACATGATCAGAACATTTGACTGTTCAGGACAGGGCTCATCTGCTAAAATCTCCCCAAATGTGGGAAACTTATCCATGTGATTCTCTTTGGTTAACAGAATACTCTATTTTCTCATTTATCTGATGGAGATAATAATAGCATCTACTTTCCAGGGTTGTTGTAAGGACAAAATGAGATGATATTTGTAAAGCTTTATTCAAACCATAAATTGCTCTACTAATGCTAGCTATTATGATCATCTTTGTTGTTGGTGTGCCTTACATCATGCTTAGATATCTTGGAGGGGTACGAGCTCAGGTCAGAGAGCTTGGGCATCTCTGCTGTTGCCCAGGTTCTGATGGACCCTTTTGTGGTCCTGTTTCCCCTTCTGTCAAGTGAAACTTAATGGTATTTCTTCAGCTTTAAAATTCTCTACTGGATAAATGACAGAGAGGGAGGATGTGGGAAGATCTTTGGAATGGGGGTCAGAGAACAGGGTTCCATCTCCCAGGTCTTCTGCTTCCTGACTATGTGATGTCAGACATGTCACTTCATCTCTTGGCATGTCCATTTCCTCAGCTGTAGAAGGAGGGAATTGGACCAAGGGTCCCTACCAGCCTTTCTGGCTCTTACTCAAGGATCTTGTGCTCATCAAGGGGTAATGTCCTAATTGACCTCTTCTTTTTGTTTTCCAACAGAGGTCTCTTGGCTGACAACTTCACAACAACCCACTACCAAGGAGATGGCACTGATGTCTCCTTCGCACAAAATTACACAGTGAGTCTTCTATGTCTGAGTCAATGAGGCTTTGTGTTGGATACTTGCCATCATCTTAAACTTAGTTCATTGATTTGCCAGGGAGCCTTTCACAGGGCACAGCCTAGGATAGGAGGCTGGCAACCTGAAAAGACATCCTCATAAAGGTGAGCCCCAGGAAAGGCTTAGGTAACTGCATTTCCAAGTTGTGCTGGGAGGTTCTGACCAGTCTTGGAGCCAGAGTCAAAGGGGTGAAAGCTTCCATCTTGGGTAGACCATTATGAAACTCAAACTAGGGATACTAGGGCTACCCCAGGATCCTTCTCAATGTCTTAACCTTGCCTAAGTAATAGTTGAAGCTTCTAGGAGACCTAGTGAAGAGAACTGAAATTGGTAGCAGAAGCCTCAAAGCTCATATTTATTTACTGTGTGACTCTGGCCAAGTCACTGCATCTCTGTCTACCTCAGTTTCCTTATGTCTAAAATAGGGATAATAATGCTAAGCATTTTCTGAAGATCAAATTTGGAATATAAGGTGCCCTGCAAACCTTAAAGTCCTATGTAACTGTTATGTTGGGAATATATTCCAGACCAGAGGTCCTTTGCCTTTTTTGTGTCCTCAGTTCCCCTAGTGACCTGGTAAAGGTCTTGGAGCCCTTCTAGGAATAATGCCTTTAAATGTATAAACTAAAGGTACATCATATTGCAAAGAAAAACAATTATATTGAAATGTAGTCATCAGAATGTTAAAGAAGAAAAACCAGATTCACAGACTCTACATTAAGGCACAAAGATCTAGACTGTCACAGGAAAATGTCTCTGGCAGAAGCCAAACTATGTAGACCAAGGATCTCCTTGATGGAACTAGAAGACAAAGACCAGATGTGAAGGGAAGGTCACCTTTGAGTCTGATACCCTTCCCTTGAAGGTTTTGGGTTTTCCCAGCTTCCCAACACGTCTAGGATTTCCATACCAAGAGCAATAAATGTCCGATGTTCTCATCAAAAATAATCTCAGTTCCTCCATGCTCTGAGTCATAGTCCAGTCCCAGACTTTTCATGGTGAATTGGGTTTTTGTTCTTTTTTTTTTCATTAAAAAGTGCTTTTTATCCCAGAGGAGAAGCCACTGAGAACCTCACCATATTTGTCAGTTACCCCTCTGAAGTTTTGCCTCATAAAACTGAGAAAAGAAAATAATAGTTGAGAAACCACTGTGAGATCTTGCAAGAAAGGGGAGATCTAAGGTACAATTAGATCAGCAATTGTATTTCCTGTTGTAGGAGAGTCTCTTTTCTTTATTTGCCAAAATAAATGAGAAATGCACCCGCTTTGCTGGACATTGTCCCAGGATCCTTTGCTCGGGGATTTGAGTGCGCAGGCAGCTAACAAGGTATCAGATGCAACCCCTTCACTCTAGCCAAGCTCATCTGCTCACTATCTGTTGAACACAAGTCACTTGTTATCGTCACTGTCCTTTGTCACAATTCCATTTCACCTCCTGATGATTCTCCCCACCCCCAACCCCCAACTTCTATTCTATCTCTCTATCTGCTTCCAGCTTCTCTTTCCAAATCCAGCCCAAAACCCACGAGAAGGATGAGACAAGATGGAGAAATGTGGCCACAGTCGGGTGCACTTGGAACCGTTTGAATGGCTAAGCACAAAAAAATGGACACTTGCCAATAGGAAATGGTTCAGTGTTGACTTGGAAGGGAATTTCTAGTTGAGCTCCCCAGAGATCTGTGCTTGGCCTTGGCCTAGTTCACATTTTAATTCCTGTCTTAGATAAAGGTAGTTATGGCACATTCATCAATTTTGCAGATGACACATGACTAACTAATGGATGACTTAGTCAGGAGCCAAAGCATTGAACTGAGTCTAATAAGATGAAGCTTAACAGGAAAAATTTCCATTTCAAGAGGCCAAGATGGGGGTGAGGGGGAACATTGCTAGATAGCAGACTATCTGAAGAATTGGAGAGTAAAATATCAGTCTAAGGCAGGGGTGTGACAAGGCAGCTTTAAAAAAGTTAATGTGGTCTTTTGGCTACATGAAGAAAAAGGCAGAGAGCCCAGAACTGGGGAGGTGATGATATTGCTGACCTCTCCTCTGATAGGACTGCAGCTGAACCATGATAAGGGCACTGAGGAACAGGATCGTGTGATATGATTGGAGAATATTGGGTTACTGGAGAAGACTGGGGAAGGGCATGCTCACTACCTTTGAGTAGTCAAGGACCACCACATGGAAATCAAGTACTTTGGTTCATTCTGGTTCCTTGGGGCACAGGCAGGGAGCTATCTCAGCTTTGTGACTGAGCCGTCTCTGGCTTCTGTAAATGAGGAAGGTAAATTAGATGACCTCTGAATTTTCTTCAGGCTTTAAATCTATGATCCTATAATCCAGGAGGTACAAATTACAGTTAGATTTAGGGTCCATGAAGACCAAACAACCCAGTGGAATGGGCTTTCTTGAGCAGTGGACTTTACCTTACTGGATGTCTTCAAGAAAGGGCTTGCCAACCACTTGTCAGGTATATTGCATATGGATGGAGGACTCTTGAGGAGCAAGGTGATTAAAAGGCCTCCAATGCCCCTCTAAACTGAAACTCTTTGATTCTGAGAGATTCAGGGAAAGAGGATGAACAGTAGATTAGAAAATAGAGGAACTGGGAGTTTAGCAATGCCTTTAAGGAAGAAATATAGGGGAATTTTGTGGCAGACTTGATAGATGATGTATGCAAAGTACATTGAAATAGAAAAGGGCAGAAAGACAGAAATATCTGGGACTGGCCAAGAAGAAAATATGTATGAGGAGGAATATGAAAGGATTCGACAGGTACCCTGGGAGGGTCTTAAATGCCAGACTCAGGAGGCTTTATCTTGATTTCTTGGTGATAGGGAACCATGAGTAAATCTGGGCAAGGGAATGATGTCATTAGGTTTGTGTATTGGGAAAATGATTTTAGCCACTACCTAAAGGATGAAAGGGATGAGATAGAGGCAAGGAGACTGGTTAGGAGGTTATCTCAAAGGAGATGGCCCAGGGGAGAGGCATCAATAATAGTGTGAGACGAAGTACATTCTTATTGCACTTAAAGTTTTGCAAAGTAACCTATGTTACTTCATTATGAGATTATCTAATCATTTGGGGAGATGATGTAAACTGCTGAGAAATAGTGATAGAGATACTTACAGGGAGTTGGCAATGTGTATTTGAAATCCAAAGTAGAAATCTAGATGCAAGAATCAGCTGCTTAGAGACAATGATTGAAGCTATGGATGTGGATGAAAGCATAGAGTGTTATGAAAGAAGAGTTAGACAGCCAAGGAGGGGAGGAGAGGACTAAGGAGCAAGCTTTGAGAAAGATCCCCATTTACAGACCAAGAACAGTGAAGACCCAGCAAAGGAGATGTTATATTGAGTGAAAGTCAGAGAGACTGGACAAAAGCTTAGGCAAGGGAATGTTTCAGAAGCCAAGAGTGGGGAGGGCATCTGAAAGAACGGGATGGTCATCAGGAGAATGAGAGACTCAGAATGGGACATTGAGTTTGATAAATAGATGTTTCTTTCAGATCTCAAGGGAGTAAACTCAACAGAGGAGAGGACAGGACTAGCCCATTGTAACATTTGAGGCAAGTGAGAGGTGGCAGGAAAAGAAACTTCCTCAAGAAAGGACCTATTGTCTGGCCTGAAGACGATGAACAGGATGGAGCTCATGTCCAAGCAGCATGCACAAGTTTAATGAATGACTAAGTAGGTAGGTAGGAAATCGCACCAGTCTAAAGGACAATTAATGCAAGGACACAGACAACAGTCCATGAAAGGGACAGTGGAATGTTGCTGTGATAACACTTGGTCTCATCCAACTCCTCTACTTGAGGCCCACAACTTGACAAGCATCTCCTTCCTTGGTCTTTCTCATTTCTGTCCCCACATTGCATGGGATTGAGCCATGAGTGAGCAGTGAAAGAAAGAGTATAGGTGATCACTGCCATGGAGGGAAGAGGAGTAAAGGGAAGGCTGGTGTTCTAATTCCAGGGGATATCTGTACACATTTTAATTTGTGGGAATGAAGACAATGAAGAGGAAGGCAGAAGATGCTTGAGCATGAGCATGATGGGAGGGTGTAGGGCAGCAGAGGAAACTAAAAGAGCTTGGCCACTGTGCCAACCAAGACAGATAAGCATAATTTAGTCTCTTTCTCATTCATTTTTTGGGGATAAGGAGAAATGAGAAGGGTATGAGGGAGAAGTATCCCAAAATAAAGTCATCGTATAATAGAATGCTCCTCAGAATCATATAAGTTTGGGCCCTCAGTGGCTGTCTACTCCAACTCGTATCCCAAAAGGAGTCCTCACTATCACATTCTCAATCCATGCCTGGGGACTTGGGACCAGCAAAAGATTTCTTACTTTGCAGTCCAAACCCCCAGCTTAGAACCCTGCCTCTGGTTCTTACCAGCTGTCTAAAGTCCTTCTCTTTTCTGCCTCAACCTCTCTTTCTTTATAAGAGTAGGACCTGATTCCTCTTCTAGGCCTAGCATACCCCAGCACCTTAGAGGAACTCTAAAACCTTCAGACCTAGATCCTGTGAATTTAGGGGTCATTAGAAGCCCCCCAAACCCTTGAAAAGATCACAGATGCCCCCCATACTCTAGGGGGGGCTTCTAGGGAAGAGGCAACTTGAATTTGGAGCAGTCATCTTGTATCTGAATTGGTTTCAGTTCTTATATCCTCATATTTATTTGTTTGCTCCCTCTGGTCTTGACTTGCTGGTTTTGTTCCTTTGGCCAATTTTCTCTTCTCCCCCCCCCCCCCCCCCCCCGTTTAAAGGGAATATGGGTCAAAGAAACATCATTTAAAATAAAAAGGCAAGGGACAGGATAAACAAGGCCCCCAGCATTGCCAAGTATGTTTTGGCCAAAGGTTGGGAAAACTGACAACTCCAAGTCCTTGCTATTCTCCCCAAATGTCCCCATTCCTTGGAGTGTCATTGAGAGCTGGCAGGCACATTTCTGTAAAGATAAGAAACAAAAGATCAGACTCAGTAAATAAAAACCACCAGCTATTAACAGCTGGCTTCTTGGATGCAGAAAACACAAAAGGGCTTCTTCTAGTCCCTCCTGCGGCCCTCTCCAATGAGGCCGACAGATGTGTTGGGGGAGGGATGCAGCTTGGGGCCTTGAAGCAGTCCTAAGGACAGTAAAAAATAACTGGTGAGCCTTTTGTCCTCTAAAATCAGCCCAGAATGGATTTTCATAAATTAAAAAAAAAAAGGACAGCCATAAAAAAGCCATTTTCAGTCAATAAGGTTTTTTTCCTCTGATGATAAAAGTGAACATTGGTAGACAGGAGAGGATTGGAAAGTTGAGGACACATCTTTCACGGGGAGACAGGAGCCTGAGAAGATGAAGCTTAGGTACCTCCCCCCCATGTGTATTAGCTTTCCAATTAGAATATAAGCTCCTTGAGAGCACAGGGGGATTACCAAAAACATTTAATAAAATATACTATTGTTAGGCAAAGATACAGCTATAGACTTCATGCTGAGCCAGTTAGATGGGTTCAGAACTGGTTCAGTGACTGTATTCAGAGAGCAATCATTCAGAGTTCAAAATCACTGGGGAAAGAGGTCCCAAGGGCTTTGGGTTCAACCTGGATCCATTGAATATGTTTATCGGTGACTTACATAAAGACCCAGACACAGGTTTTTCAAATTTACTATAATACAAAACTGAGGGGGCAGTTAACTCACTAGCTTACAGTGGGGATCTCAAGGGGCTTGACAGCCTAGAGAGTTAGAATGAATCAGTCAGCAAGCACTTATTATTCATTGCTGTATGGAGGATACAAGGACCACAGAAGATAGTTTCTGCCCTCAAAGGGCTTATATTGAGTAAAAACAGCCCAGGCCTGTACTCCAAGGGAATCAACTTGATGTATACCAGATGGGAAGGGAGTGGAGGGAGCAAAGGGAATGACCATCAATATGGGCCAGGCACTTTAGTACTTTACATGGATTCTCTCATTTGATGATGAAAGAATAGACAGTCTTTTGTCTGAAGAAGATCAGAGGGTTTAAGTGGACTCCATGCTCCATCTGAACACGAATCTTCCACCTTGAGGAAGAGATTCCAGAGACCCAATGTCCTCTGCTCCAGACTATTGGGTTCATACTGGGCACCCAAGTTTGGAAGGAGCTGGGGTGTCCAGAGTGTCCAGAGGATGCCCGTGATGTGAGCTTAGTGAAAGGATCCGGGATGTTTAGTCTGGAAAAAATAAGGTGAAGAGAGGGCACTGTGAGGGCAGTGATAGATGGGTATAAGGATACAAAGGACCAGCCTTCAGAAAAGGGACCAACCTAAGTCACTTGGCCCCAGAGCACAGAATGAAGGGCCATGGGGGAAGGAAAATTTAGGCTTAATGTAATAAAAAAAATTTTTTTAAACCTTCCTAAAATTATTCAAAAGAGGAACAGGCTACTTTGAGAGGTAGGGAACTCTCCCTCTTTAGAACTTTTCAAATAGAGGCTGCAGAACCATTTATCAGCCTAGTGTAGATTGGGCTAGATGGCTGGTTAGAGGATCGATTAGACAATCAACAAACATTTATTAAGCAGCAACTCTGCACCAGGTACCTTTCTAAGTGGTGGGGACCCACTGTGTAACGGGAAGACAATATGCATATATATGGTCACGGGGCTGGTGCTCTACCCACTGCACCACTTAGCTGACCCCAGGCTGGTACTTTTCTCATTAGTCATGATTCTAAAATGAAACCCACAGTTTTCAAGCTCTAGAGTTGAGGAGTCCCTGGTGCTAATCTTCCTGGAGTGCAGAGTTCTAAGAGTTAGGAATCTGTGCTTCTCAAACTTTGTGGCTTTGAGAGTCTAGAATTCTGAGCTCGTGGTTAAAGGGTTGGTGTTTGGAAGAGACCCAGAGCTCGTGCTTCTGGCAGCTAATTATGTCTGTGATTCTAAGTTGATTAGGAGGTTTTCCCCTTCCCGACTCCATCTACTGAGAATTGGTACTGAAGTCTCCTCAAAAGTCTCCAGTTCCCTTTTCAGGGGAATGAAAACTGAAGCCTGTATGCAGCCAGTTCTTGCACAATTGGAGGTTTAGGGTGTGTTCAAAGAACAGTGATACCTTGTTGTGAGGGTTGCTGAGCCCTCTTCAGGACTTCTTTCCACATTTGATGTCCACCTCAGCCACCTAACTCTCACTTGTGGCTCCAAAAAGCTGTAGGATGCACAGCAGTGACACCCCAGTAAACCATTTTGACAAACAGCCTAAACCAGATTGAGAGTAACCAGAGTATCAAACTCATTGGGGAATAGTGGGGGATGTCTACCCCAGGTATGTGAAGTTTTCCACTGGTGGAACAGGTGGAAGAGAACAATTCATTCCAACAGCCATGAAGCCAACTGAAGCAGGTGCTGTAGAGTGCTTAGAACTTGGTTAGATGTCGAAGACACCAAGGTCATCCACTGCATCTAGAGCCATCCCCAGTTGTCTTGACTCTGTCTTGCTATGCTGGATCATGATGACTTTGAAAGAGAGCATGAGGTGGATGACTTTGTGCAGCTCTACCTCACTTAAATCCAGTTTACACAAGCAACAAAAGATATCACTCATAACCATTTCTCAAAGTCCTATGGCAACAGGCAAGTTACAAAGCAACAGGTGCGGATATACTGGGAGTTGTAATCACAACCCTGCACAGAGGTGGCCTAGACCATAGGGTTGTTTCTCCACTGAAAGCAGCAGTGAGATTCGACAGCCTTCTGGGTGACTGAGTAGCCCTTTTAAGGATCACACTGCTCACCTACTGAGGTGAGGAAGGGGCTAGAAAAGCTACCCTAAAAATTGCCTGCTTACCCAACCCTGACCTGATTACCATGGCATGCAGGGATCCCACAGTATGGTCGAAACAAAATAAAAATGTACAAAATCATCTTCACTCATCATCAGTGCATGGAATGTGTGTACACTCAAGATAACACAAGATCCAATAAACCTGAAAGATGAACAGCTGTTGGTGTGAGAGAACTCAGCAGGTATGGTATACAATTAACAGCTCTGAAGGAAACAAGGCTGACAAATGAAGGCCAATTTACTGAAGTCAGAAGCTGGATACATGTTTTTCTGGAATAGTTGCAGTGAAAGGGAATGCTGTGAAGCTGGAGTAAGTTTTCCAATCAAAACTAATTTAGGGACAGCTAGATAGCACCCTGGAATCAGGAGTACCTGAGTTCAAATCCAACCTCAGATACTTAATAATTACCTAGCTGTGTGGCCTTGGGCAAGCCACTTAACCCTATTGCCTTGCAAAAAAACCTAAAAAAAAAAGAACTAATCTAGTCAGCATTCTTGAATGACTACCCAAAGGAGTGAATGACAGACTGACAGGCTTATAACAATGAGTTTGGAACTTCTAGGAAAATGCCATGCCGCCATCATCAGTGCCTATGTTCCCACCACGAAGAACACTGATGAAGTTAAAGAAAAATTTTGTGAAAACCTGGAAACCCTTATCATCAATGTACCAATAGAGGGCAAGCTTATAAATCTGGGTGACTTTAATGACAGAGTAGGCTCAGATTACCAGACATGGCAGGGAGTCCTTAGGAAGAATAGAATTAGCAACAGCAGCCACAATGGTCATCTACTACTGCAGACTTGTGCATCTCATGACCTTCTCATCATAAACACTGTCTTCCATTTACCTAAACACAATAAAATCTTCTGTATACACCCTCATGGCAAACACTGGCATCTATTAGACTATGTGATTGTAAGGAGAAGAGACAGGCTAGAAGAGTGGCAAAGGCAATGTGTGATGCAGAGTGCTGGACTGATCACAGACTCATCCTTTCTAAGCTAAATATTCATATTCAACCAAAGTTATGGCCCCAAGGCAAAATGACTACTGAAAGAATTACTGTCAAGAGATTAGAGTATCTCTCTGAGCGAGAACAGTTTGTTACTAACTTGGAGGGAAAACTGAGCCCACACACAGTTGGCAAAAGGGGAATAGAAAAGGAGTGGACAGCTTTCAGAGATCTGGTGTACAGCATTGCATTTGCTCATCTGGGCCAGAACACTCACAATCACCAATACTGATTTGATGAAAATGATGAGGAAATACAGAAGCTGCTAAATGAAAAATGAGAATTCCACAAGGTTTGTCAGCAGGATAGTTCATCCATCTCTAAAAAGGCAGCATTTAATTCCGTTAAAAGTAAAGTCCAAGCAAAACTTAGAGAGATGTAGGATTCTTGGCTCAGGAAGAAGGCAAATGAAGTTCAATTTGATGCAGAGAGTAACAAAGTAAAATGCTTTTAGGATGCCCTGAAAGCTACTTATGGGCCAAAGACATATGGTAAATTTCAACTACTCAGTGCTGATGGAGCCACATTGATCAACATTTGGGGCAGGATCCTAGAGAGAAGGTACCATCATCAATCAATGCAGAAGTCACTGACAGCTTACCTCAAGTTGAAATCAATCAATCCTAGCTGAAGTTCAAACTGAAGAAGAGGTTTTGAATGCCATTGGGCTCCTTTAAAGTGGCAGAGCACATGGTGCTGATTCTATTCCAGTTGAGGTCTATAAGGTGGGGGGTCCATTGCTCATATGAAAACCAACTGAAATTTTCCAGGTTATATGGCATTTCCCCCAAGAATTCAAGGATGCCTCCATTGACAATCTCTATAAAGGTAAAGGGAATAGATTGTCCTGCAACAATCACAGGGGTATTTCTCTTTAATCTTGCTGGTAAAATTCTCAATAGGCTGATCCTTCACCTGGAAGTTGGTCACCTTCCTGAGAACCAGTCTGGCTTCAGAAAGGGTAGAGGAACAGTCGGTATGATGTTTGCTGCCTAACAACTCCAAGAAAAATACCAGGAACATAACAGAGGTCTGTATGGAACATTTGTAGATCTGACCAAGGTCTTTCATCCTATCAGTCAAGAGGGTTTATGGAAAATTATGTCAACATTTGGTTGTCTGGAGAAAATCATCAGTATTGTACATCAGTTCCATGATGGCATGCATGTTTGGGTTCTGGAGAGTAGACGATGCTCTCAAGATTTCCCAGTCACCAATGCAGTAAAACAAAGATGTGTCCTTGCTCCCATACTTTTTAGCATAGTATTCTTCACAGAGGATGAACATGGCCTCAAGGTCAACTACTGTACTGATGGCAAATTCTTCAACTTGTAAAGGCTACAACCCAAAGTGGAAGGAGGATTGGTTCAGGATCTTCTGTTTGCAGATGATAGTGCCTTCAATGCATCCTCTAAAGCTGAGATGCAACAAATATCAATCAGTTCCCTGCTGTTTGTGCTCATTTTGGTCTAACAATGAACACCAAGAAAAACCAGGTGCTCCATCAGCCAGCACCTCACCATCCACATATGCAACCATTGATGACAGCAAATGGAGAAGTTGTGAGTACTGTGGACAAGTTCACTTATCATGGCAGGTTATTTTTCAAGGAGGGATACATTGACAATGAGGTTGACACACATTTCCAGAGCTAGCTCAGTATTTGGGAGGCTCCAAAATAAAGTGTGGGAGAGAAGAGTAGTATTAGACTGAGCACCAAACTGAAGGTCTACAGAGCCACTGTACTGACCTCATTGCTATATGCCTGTGAAACCTGGACAGTCTACCAGCGCCATGTCAGGAAACTGAATTATTTCCATTTAAATTGTCTTAGGAAGATTTTGAAGTTCACCTGGCAGGAGAAGATCCCAGACACTGAGGGTCTTTCTTAAGCTAAACTGCCAAGCATTCCAACATTCCAACAGAGAGTGCAACTACGATGGGCTAGAACGTTAATAGAATGTCAGATATACACTTGCCAAAAAAACCATTTTATAGAGAATTCAAACAGGGCAAGCACTCACAAGGAGGTCAGAAGAAGTGACACTGAGACTCCTCGAAGGTCTCATTGGAGAACTTTAGAATTGATTGTATGGCTTGGGAGACCCTGGCCCAGGACCACCCAGCATGGCATGCCCTCATCAATGAGCGTGCTGTACTCTGTGAGGAAGGCAGAATGGAAGCAGCTCAAAGGAACTGGGACATACATAAGTTTAGAGTACCCACCCCAGGGGGTTCCCTTGGACTGTTTGTATCCAACTTGTGGTAGAGCATCCCGAGCTCCTATTAGTCTGATCAACCACAGTCAGACACACTATAATTTTTCTCAAACATGCTGATGTCATTTTGGTCTTCTTCGATGATGGACAAGAACCAAACAGCTATATCCTCATAGTCTAAATATGTCCAGAACAAATCAATTCCTCCCCTTGGGACAGAAAATACATGAGTAGTCTGGGGTGGGGGGGAACCGAGAAAGGCCACCTACTCATTTTACAGGTAAGGAAATTGAGGCACACAGGTTGAAGTGACTTGCCCAGGGTCACAATGAATAAGAGAACTCAAGAAGAGAAGCCTTCTTGACTGCAGTCTCAGCACTCTATCCACTGGGCTACCTCACTGCCCTATTTATTCCACAGTTCTCTGAATTCTTCAGAGTCATAGTTTGTTAAAGCTCAATAGCATTCCATTACCTTTGTATACCACATTTTTTCAATCCATTCCCTAAATGATGGGCATCCACTTAGTGCCGAGGTCTTTGCTGCCACAAAAAGTGTTTCTTTATATTTTGGTGAGCAAATTTCTGTCCCTCTTCAATGTCCTCAGATCTTCTTGTTTCACAGAGCCTGAAATCCTGAGCAATCCAGGAACTTGCCCAGGGTTACACAGTCAGGTCAGGCCAGAGAAGGGGCTTGAACCAAAGTCATCCTGGTGCCAAGTTTATTTTTGTTGTTCATTCCTGTCCAACTCTTTATTTTCGTAGCAGAGATGCTGGTGCTGTTTTCTTCTCTAGATTATTTTACAGATGAGGAAACTCAAGGCAAACTGGGTAAAACTACTTGCCCAGGGTCACACAGCTTCTAAGTGTCTAAGTTCAGATTTGAACTTGCGTCTTCCTGACTCCAGGTCCAGTGCTCCATCCACCAATATCCTGAATCTAAGATCCATCCTCTACTCGCTACTCTACAGCATACTGCCTTCCTATGATGAATAACAGCAATATTAATTTGGCACATTTCCTGAGAAATGTGAAAATGGTGCTAAAAGCAATTGGATAAAAACCAAGTAAGAGACCAATTTATAAAGGCAATATGTTTTCATACAGATGATAGCACAGATAAGAATGTTAGGATTTCCAACAGAATTTGGTCGTTGGACCTTTCTTCATTTTTCATGCCACTGCTGATAATAGTGTTTTCCTGTTTCTGGCCACAGATTGTGTTCTATAGACCCATGATGATGCATGTGGGTCTACAGAGTCATTGGCTTTATTGATCCCATGAGCAGCATCAGTCACTACCTCCCCTCCCCCTTTTATTTTCACCTGCATCCCTGAGGGCTGGATGTTAATAACCTCTGTCCATTCTCTAATCCACATTAAAGGCCAGAGAGGTCCCTGGAGTCCCACTTCTCATGATGGTACACTAATGACCCCAGGAAATAGCCCCTTATGACCTGAAGACATCTGTTCTTCCCCTGCTCCCCTCTGCCCACTCCAGGGAAAGAGGGAAATGGTGCCCCAGAGAACTCTCCATCACCAAGCCCCCCCCAGGTGTGGCTTGGATAGCAACAAAGCTGACTATTAACGCAGTAAATTTTGTAAAGAGAAGTTCTAACCCATACCTTTGTTAGGGGCCCTGGATATGGTCCCTTCTACAAATGTGAATTAGGTCATCGATTCAATTTATGGGACTGTTTCCTCTTTGAATATTGGCTTTCCCTTGGAATGTAGGGAAAGACTTGATATGCCTCAAGGCCTCAGTGTGAATACATTCATTGAGAGCCCGAGTGTCACACTCATGCTGTGGTATGAACCTGCACCCTCTTTGCATGTTTACTTACTATCATTGCTGCCAATAATTGTTTATATATGTTTATACACACACACACACACACAAACACACACTCTCTCTCTCTCTCTCTCTCTCTCTCTCTCTCTCTCTCACACACACACACACACAGAGCCAGACAGGCTATTTAAAGGAGGATAAAGAAAGAAGGGAGGCAGGAAGGAGGGAGGAAGGAAAGAACGAAGAAGAGAAGAAGGAAAGAAAGCAGGGAGGAAGAAGGAATGAGAGAAGGAGGGAGAGAAGAGGGAAGAAAGGATGGGAAAAGTGATAAAGGAAGAGGGAAAAAGAAAAAGAAAGAAGAAAGGAAAAGTCACCTATTCTGAGCAAGCATTCTTTTCATATGCTCTAATGAATTTTCTAGGCTTCTGTATCTTGATAGATGCATCTTGTGCCTGCCCCCCCCCCCCACCATCCTATGGACTTGCTGATTTTCCTTCTCTCCTTCTCCTCTCTCTCCCTCACAAAAGCAAGGCAGTCTTTCAGAGCCAACTTTTTGAGCTGCAAGATTAAAAAACCCATCTCGTCGGATGCTGAAAAGGTTAATTAATGCAGGGAGACGTTGCGCCAAGTATTAATAATTTTTTAAAAAGTGTGTGAGATGCCCATCAAGTGGAAACATGAGTGATGGCTTTCCTCTCTCCCGCTGAACATGAAACCTCTTTTCCAAGGCTCTACCAACTCCTTGATGCCATCCAAGGGAGAAATGAAGGAAGAAGAAATGCCAGGGTGTGGGGCTCTGCTCTCTCCAGTCAGTTCACTCCCTAGGAATGTGGAACAAAGTTTTTATTCAGCAGGACAATTCCCCTTGATTTCAGACAAGATCACTCTTTCCATCACTTCACCTCAGCTCTCAGCTTGGGTCCTGGTCCCCCCCTCAGTCACTAGCTGTGTGACTTTGGAAAATCACTCCACCTCCCTGGGGTCAGCCCTGAAGGCTTCTAAGGACCTTCCCCTTCTGCACCTGTGAGCCTTATTTGGATCTTGTTGGCTCTTTTTCTTTTCTAAATATTTGACTAATGGTCTTTTTTCCAGATTGCTACAATTTGCCAGTATCTTTTCTAGCCCCACCCCCACCGACTCTTCTTTTATGACAAACAAATGCAGCTAAACACCCCCAACAAACCCTTGGCCACATCTGGCAGTGTTTGCGCATCATGAGCCGACAACTCATCACCTGCCTCCTCACAGGAAGGAGACGCTCCTCCCTCCCCAGAAGTCCTCTCAAGTCCCACCTGCTCGTAGCACTGGCCAGCTTCCTGGGGTCTTTCAAAGCTCATTTCCATTACATTCTCATGATCACCACGTGGGTTTCTTCCTCCATTTCAGTTCATCCGAGTCTTCCCCAAAATCCTCAGAATTTCTCTTCTTCATCTTTGCACGAAGGTCAATAATGTCTCATCTACCGTTATGTACCTGAGTTTGGGCAACAATGTTTGTTCAGTGTTGGCACCATTAATCTAATGGTAGCTCCTCAAGTTCAAGAGAGTCACTGGGCCTGGGGAGGGAACTCCTGCCAAGTCGGGAAACCTTGAGCCCCGAGAGGTCAAGGCTCTTGTCCAAGGTCACACATATGGGGTAGGGGTAATCTGAACCCAGGGCTTCCTGCCTTGACAGCCAGCTCTCTCCACATCAAGCTCCAGTGCCAGTTCCCAGAGCATGTGTGTGGGAGCTGCTCCTGGAGACAAGAACCTCAAACAAAGAAGCCCTGATCAAGGTCAGTGTCCTGATAAGGAAACGGTGACCAGCATTTCAAGGTCAACTAGCTGGTAGATCAAGATTTGAACCCAGGTCCTCTGACTCCAAACATAGCTCTCCTTGCATGTTCCATCTTGGAATTATTGAAAGTACTTTGTAATTTCTCAAATGTAATGCAGCTGGCACAACTCCCCCTGTTCAGTCTTGGATCTCTGACCCAGATCTAGGTTCTAAGGGGCCAGTTCTGTTGGTGACCCATTCTTAATGTCTGTCCTCCTCTGGGTAGTGAGCTCTTCAGTCTGCTTGGTTTTCCCTGTGTGACTGTGAGGTTGGTCCCTTCGCATTATCTGGAGAACATCAAGTGGCCTGGTACTCGGTGTGGTGGGACTGGATGTCGTCAGGGTCGCGTCTTAAATAACTTTCCTAAATTAGATTCTGTGGGTCTCTGTGTGTGTCTGTGTGTGTGTGTCTGTGTATGTGTGTGTGTCTCTCTCTGTGTCTCTGTGTGTGTCACTCTGTGTCTGTGTGTGTGTCACTCTGTGTCTGTGTGTGTGTCTCTGTGTGTCTGTGTATGTGTGTCTCTCTCTGTGTGTCTGTGTGTGTGTCTGTGTATGTGTGTGTGTGTCTTTCTCTGTGTCTCTGTGTGTGTCACTCTGTGTCTGTGTGTGTGTCTCTGTGTGTCTGTGTATGTGTCTCTCTGTGTCTCTGTGTGTCTGTGTGTCTCTCTCTGTGTGTCTGTGTGTGTGTCTCTCTCTCTGTGTCTCTGTGTATGTGTGTCTCTGTGTCTCTGTGTGTGTGTCTCTCTGTGTGTCTGTGTGTATGTGTCTCTCTCTGTGTCTCTGTGTTTGTGTGTCTCTCTCTGTGTCTCTCTGTCTCTGTGTCTCTCTGTGTCTCTCCTCCCTCTCTTTTCTCTCTGTCTTTGTCTCTCTCTCTGTCCCTCTCTTTCCCCTTCCCCCTCCCCTTTCTCTCTCCTCTCTCTTTGTCTGTCTGTCTCTCTTGCACCTTTCTCTCCTGTTTCCCCCCTTCTCTGACAATCTCTTCTCTACCCATCTCACTCTTTCTCTTTATCTCTCTCTTCTCAGGGTCACTGTTACTACCATGGACATGTGCAAGGACATCCTGATTCAATCGTCAGTCTCAGCACGTGCTCTGGACTCAGGTAAGTCCCCTTCTTGCCCCCTCTCTGACCCAGCTCATCAGCTTCCAACTCTTTTCTCTGTTCCATCAAACTCTGCCATTAAGTGGAGGGACCCCAACCTCTCTCTGAGACTCAGCATGCTCCCCCACAGAGGCAGGCGAGGCTGGCAGCCTCTCTCTCTCTCAGGATGACCCTTTGATGGAGCTTGTAATTTGCCTTCCCCTCCTCAGGGCCAGAGCTGCCTCAGCACCAGTGGACTGGTGAGGAGCTGAACCCCAACTCAAAAGGAGTTGGGGGTCACTTTCATATGCACAGCCTGAAAATGTTCTAATTTTTAGGGCTAAAAGTCCCTACAGCTCCATGACCCTGTGAGGGAGGCCTTTGTTTGATAAATAACCAAGGCCCCTCACCACTACCACTACCCTTCAGGCTATAATAACCTGGGTGAGGGCCTCGCACAATACCTGGGTGACCTTCAAGACTTTCAGGCTGATGACCTATAGCCTGAGCTCCACAAAAATTTCCTTCTGGATAAGGACAGCCCAGTCCTGGGGTTTACTCACAGGACATTTCCACATCACCATAATTAGCTGTAAAATGGCTCTCTGAGAGGCCTCAGTCCTTTTGGATCTGGCTTATTTGGCTGAGGAGCCAGCTGCCAGCATGATCAGGGTCTGCTTTTAGGGCTGCCTTTAGACCCTAAGGACTGAGAGGGAGGCAGGCTGGCCTCCTAGTCGACCAGCCTCACCAGAAGAGACAGGGGAGAAGTGAGGGGCATAAGGAGATCTCCACCAAAAACCCCTCCCTACACTTAGCTTGAGTGATCCAGGGCCCGCAGACCCCAAGATCCTTCCTGGCCCATGGGGCCTCAGAACACAGACTGGGTCAGCCCCTGCTCAGGTGGCCTTCTGGAGAAAAACCTTGAAATGGAGGTCCCTCCCTTAGTGGGACGAGGTACTCTTCTCTGCGCTGACCCCAGTGAACAGACCAGAAACACTACTTAAAGTTAACTGGAGAAAACAACCCTTCAGACATTCTGGAGACCTGGCTTCTTGATCAGTCACTGGGGAAAAGCTCCTTCACCAGCACAGGGCTGACAACCAAAACCACAGGTGGCTGATAGCCACCTCTAGGCTGCACCCAGATCTGGGGAGGCCTGGGTTTGAATCCTGCCTCTGATACTTACTGGCTGGGCATCTGAACAAGTCATTAACCTCTCTAAGACTAAGGACCTGTGACTTGGAGGTCACTCCTAACTCTAAGTTGGTGACGTTAGAGCCCATAAGCAAATAGCGCAGGCCCCTCATCCAAACCCATAATGAGAAGGCCACCAGTGGCAGCAGGTCCTGGTTCTGATGGGCATGCCCAGTAAGTTGGGTGCTCCTGGGCATCTGGATCTGTGATTTCATCTGTGTAGGGAGAAGAGGCACGATGCTGATAAAACCAAAGGTCCTGCTAGGAACAAATGTAAAAGGTAACTCGCAATGGAAATTCCCTCCATCCCTGTAGACCTGCAGTGTTTCAGGGAGGACAAATGACAGGTCTACAGTCCCACATGACCAAGGAGGATTTGAACCCAGATCTCTCTGTCTCCAGAGCTAGTTCTTGATACATTGGTCCATGCTGGCTTTCATTGCAGTTAGAATATAAACATATTCCAGGGTCAAAGTGTCCTAAGGTCAGATAGTCACCTTGAGTTGTTAACTAAGGTTGTAATGTCCCCAGAGGTAGGGGAAGGGAAGGGTGGGGAGTGGGCTTCCATAGAGTTAGTACTGTGTGCTGGCCACTATGCTCAGCATTATTATATCATTTAAGTCTCACAACAATCCTGTGAGGTAAGAACTCCCATTTTACAGTTGAGGCAACTGAGGTAAGCAGATAGTAAGGGCATGTCGAGACTGGATTTGAACTCAGGTCTTCTTGACTCTGGGCTCAGGTTCTCTCCACTCTGCCACCCCCCTGCCTCTGGGCTCAGTGTCAGAGCTGACCTTTGAGTCCAAGTTCTCTGTGTCCTGGGGCTCCCTGGTTTCTAGGCTGCTGACCAGGCACAGAAAAGGGATTCTACAGTTTTGAAAGGTGAGCTTTTGGAGGAAGTATCTTCAAAAGACCAGAAACAAAGGGAATGATCATTAATTGAGGAATAGAATATTAATATTCTGGGCCACACACCATCCCTGTCCGCCACCTGGAGCCCTTGGGTCATGTGGATCAAGCGCTGCCACAAGAACAGGGTGTCCCAATAATAATTATTCAGCAAGGGAGTGCTATGTATTCATCACCCGCCTGAGCATCTGCCATGTAAACCACCTGTCCAGGTGACTTCTCAGCTTCTTGCTGACTCAGATGTGAGATAGGCTTCCAAAGAGACTCAGCAGACTTCAGGTCAGATGCTTAGCCAGTGCTTAGCCTCCTCTTCCCATCATTCATTCTCGCCTTAGCAGTTTCAATGAACCCCTACAATCTAGGGGTGAACATAGTCTGGAGAATGAAGCAGAATAAAGCTTAAGACATTGCTTAAGACATTACCTCTTAAGTGGGTTTATCTCTCTCAGTTTACAATCCCTTGCATTCACTGGCCTCATCATGTCGAGGAAGGGAGGGAGGAAGGGAGGGAGGGAGGAGGGGAGGGGAGGGAGAAACCAACAAATTTAGGAAGGAAGGAAACATTCATTAAACCCTTGCTACCTACTAGATCCTCTGCTGAGCACTTAGATTGGATCTGCAGTTCCCCTGGAAGGCGGGTGATTGTATTTTCCCCAATTTGTAGTTGAGGAAGTTGAAGAGACTTACCTAGGGTCACACATCCACATTTGCACTCAGGTCTTTCTGACACCAGACCCGGGCTCTACCAGCTGAATCACCTAGTGTGCTGCCTAACATAAATAAGGATTATCATAGAAATGGGAAGGAAAGAGATAGAAGTCCCTCCTCTGGATGCATCTGTATCCAGCCTCATCTTCAGGCTTCCCTTTTTCTGCCAAGGTCATGACTAAGAGGTGGAAGGAAGAGGGAATCTATACTCCCTACAATTTAGGAGAAAGGACTAAGAGGAGGGGGCCTTTTCCCTAGATGGGGATTCCTGGCCTGCACTGACTGAGCTACCTGGGAACATGATAGAGGATTCCAGACACCCATGCCTCCTCTACAGAGGCAGATGGTATCAATCCTGGAATGTCAGACCTGCAGACATGGTGGGCAGCTCAACAGCGCCCCAGGCTAGCCTCTGTCCAACCAGTGAGCTGGTCTCCCACTCCATCGTCCTCAAATGCTTCTTCACATTGCTGCTGTGGATCAGGGTCCTCCTCACCTCCAAGGATTCCCAGCCCCATCCACTCAGCCCTTCCTCCATACCTTTCTTTCTTCAAAACTTCAAGTGTTTCTTACTAAAACAGGCCAGGCTCTACCTCTCTAGGAAGGTGTTCACTGTGTCCTTGAGAGCACAAAGCTAGACTGAGAAATGAGTGAGCACATAAGAGTGAGTAACTACAAGGAAGGTTGGACTTTATTTAGCAAAATCACTTGAGACCAAATATAGGCATTTTCTATTTCATTTTCCCTAAATTCTGTCCTGATTACATCCCCAGGGAGGAAAGTCTGCTTTGAAATTGTTCTAGAGAGGGGTGGCTAGGTGGTGTAGTGGATAAAGCACCGGCCTTGGAGTCAGGAGTACCTGGGTTCAAATCCAGTCACAGACACTTAATAATTACCTAGCTGTGTGGCCTTGGGCAAAGCCACTTAACCCCATTTGCCTTGCAAAAAAAAAAGAAATTGTTCTAGAGCTTTGACCTGTGGCCTGCCGTGTTTGCAACACAGGGGAGTAATGCATGATCCCCCAAATGCCAAATTTTGGAAAATAAAAGGGAACATGTTACCTTTTCTTGTCCTGGAGGAACAGAGGTCAAAATGTGTATGTGTGGTGATAATCAAAGAAAATCAAACTACAAAGTGGTTGCCATATTGTTGATTTGTATTGCCAAACCTGCAGCTAGCCTTTCATTTACCCTCATGTTGCCCCCTAGAAACCTGATGCAGCAAATAGCAGGCAGACCTCAAGTCAGGAGACATGGGTTCAAATCCTTGGTCAGGCTTTCTATGGACTCAGTTTCCTCATCTGTAAAATGGGGCTAATGCTACGTCTCTACCAAGGAAAGGACTGCTTTCCCATCACCATCACAGATGATGCTGGCTCTGCCTCCTTCACAGGAAAGCTCTTTGTAATGATGTGGGATGGCAGAGCTTTTTTTTTTTCTCAGCCTCTCTGGCTTCCCTCAAGACTCAGCTGAGATACCACCTTCTTCAGAAGACCTTCCCTGGTCCCTGCCTCCCCGAGCCTTTTCCTCTCAGGTTATCTTCCATCTCCATCCTTTATCTTGTATACATACTGGATCCTTCTTGTCTCCCTTATAATCTCTGTAAGGTCAGGGACTGTGTGATTGTTTACTCCAGGTTCCCAAGTGGCTAGCACTATGCTAGAACACAGTAGTGCTTTTAAACTTGCTGATTGATTGAATGATCCTGAAGGTCTTCCTTGAAGCCTTATCCATCCAGTTCCTTCCTCTTACTGGGAGCCTAGTATTCTTCACTTCCTTTCTCAGTGGGACCCTGGCTAGAGGGAATCTTTCTTGCCTCTTCATGAGCACCAAGCATGCATGGTAAATCACTGCCTCCTGCTTCCAACCCCCAAATAACCTTGCCTTGTCCTTCAGAGCCAGCTGCAGCATTGGTTCTGCTGCTATTGTGGTGCCAAAGTGCATCACTTGGTGGGCATAGGCTCTCTCCATTAACGGTAGATGATGCATCAACAGAGAAATTCCCAAGTTATGTTGCCAACCCGGTCATCTAACCAGTAGAGAATCAAAGAGAAGATAGAGCTGTGATAGATTAAGTGATCCTAATGGAGTCACTGATTAAAACATTATTATCTGGGAATCAGGGTTTCTGGGAATAAAAGATAATTCAACAATGGGAAGAAATGACTAGAGAAGCATCCGTAAATGGGTATCCAGGAAGTGCCAATATGGGGCATGCCAAAGACATTCTCCAAATCTAGAGCCTGAGTTTGAGGTAGGCAATGCTTTCATTAAATCCAGTAGATTATACAGCCTTGGGGAAATTAAAGAGCTGGGCCTTCCTACATTGCTTTTAAGGACACTGACCAAATATTGGGAGGCCAGGAGAAAAATTGTTCTGGAAATAGAGAAGCAAGGAGGGAAGCCACCAAATCATTTTTTTCAAGAAAAGAAGATAAGGAGAGAAAATAAATCCAGAAATGGTATGCTAGAAAGAGAAAGAGATCCTGTATGAAGAAAAGAATTGCTCCATTAAAAATTCAGGCATAAAAATTAATAGAACCATTTTTTAAAAATTTAAAACAAGTTTACAATGGCTAAAATGTGAAATTCAGTCCCTAAGTGAGTTTCAGACTTTGTAGTTTATTACACTAAAATGCAAAACAGTCCGTCAAAAGAGTCCAACTTCAATGCCCATTCTCCTTTCTTATTTCCAAGCTCTACATTTTGCCTCAGAGCCAATCGCCTTCTTTATTCATTTGCTTTTCTCTTCTGACTTGTTACTCTACTTTGATTTGGCCAAAGTCAGAACCTTAAATTCCAATACGATCCCCATTAATATAATATTCTTCTCAGCTCCTTTGGTCCGAGGGATTTCCATCTAAGACATGGGTACAGCTCACCTTTTGGTATAAGCCAGTGGACCTACTTTGTTGTGACACAAGCCAAATAAAGACCAAGAGGTGATATGCTTCCTTTGGCAATGGCCACATTCATCCTCCTCTTTCCATCCCCATTAGCACTTCATATGATTCACATCTGGATAAAACCTTAGAGATCATCAAGGCCAATCCTCTCATTCTACAGATGGGAAGCTGAGGCTCAGAGGACAGGGATTTGTCCAGAGTCTTTAAGCATTCATTTGGACCCAACCTTTAGACCCCATGCCCACTGAATCACACTGCTCCCCCACCCCAGTTTCACTTTGTATTTCCTCATGTGAGGATATAATAATGAAACGAATCATAAAAACAACTAGCTTTGATGTGATGATTTTCAAAGCATTTTAGAGGTAATATCTTGTCTGATCATGCAACAGCCTTGGGAAGGCTTGGGAAGAGGGAGCTGTTCTGATCCCCAGCTACAGATGAAAGAAGGTGAAACTGAGAAATACAGTGACTTGCCCAGGGTCATAAGGCAGAATTTGAACTCAGATCATCCTGACTCAACCTGCAGCACCATCTGGGCCTGCCACCTGAATTCTCTCCACAGTCTAGTTCTTCCTATAGTTATTCTTGCTACAATGACTCATCACACAACCTTTTTTCCCTCCACTAGTTCAAAACCTTCAGAGGTCTTTCCACGGCCTTTCATTGATGGCCAAAGTCTCCCTGCTGACCCCTTGCTAGGCCTGATTGTTCCTCCTTCTCTTCCTGCAGACTTTTGTTCTAGGCAAGCCGGCTCCCTCATTGTTCCCCAAACATGTCTGGCACTTCCCCATCTCTTCCACTGCCGGGTAATTAATCACTTCTTCCTGCACTTCTCCTAAGAGCTGCCTTGAACTGTAGTTTACTCTTTAATGTTTTCCTTTTAACTTTTCAATTTGGGCATTTTATATCTCTGGGGAAAATTGTAAACGCTGTGACAGCTGCCTCCAAACCCCCTGTGTCATTCTAAAGAGAGTGGTATAGTCAGCCAAGGAGGTGGCGGTCCTCCCGTCCTCTACCCCAGTCCCAAACTTCTAGGGTGTTGTCTCCCAGGCTGGGAATTGGGGTTTAAGAAGAATATTGATAAGATATCATTTCCAAAGGCAAACAATGAGTAAAAGCAAATTTATAAAAACTAGAGAAAATGAAGACAAGGGTACAATCACAGGGTGGATGGCAAGACCCTTACGATTTATTGGCAGGGCAGGACAGAGCACAGCACCTGGAGATTTGGTGGGTGTAGAGGCATGGAAGTCGTCTAGTCCTGAAGGTCCTGAGAACACAAGTGACCAAAAAAGTCTCTAACACAGTACACACACATACACACACAGAGACATACACATACACACATACACACAGACACACACACACACACACACACACACACACTGTGAGGTCTGATGCTCCCCCATCTCTCCAGAAGGAGGGTGATGGGTACTGCCCAGCTCATCCAAACAGTGTGGAACCCAAGCTTTCTTCCTGCCTGTCAGGGGTCAGGAAGATGGAAGGCAGGGATCATGCCGGGGAGGGGAGCGATCATGACATAGGAAGGTCAATTGAAAAGTTCAGGGGTGTCCTAGATGTTTACTGTTCAAGCAGAGGGCTGAGTAGATTTTCTCAAAGGATCTTTCTCTTTGATATTGTGGGTATCTGTAATACCTTACTGAACAGTGGAAGCACCAGAGGGAGTGTCCTCTGACTCTCCATGTTCAAATATGCCATTTAGTCCCTTTGTAACTGGTTTCTTCTGGCTGGACCTCAGTTTCCTCATCTGTAATGTGAGAGAATTGGACTGGATGACCTATAGAGTCATCCTGTATTCTCCTGATAGCTCCTGACTGTGCCCTTGGACCATGGGAAATACTCAATAGGAATTTGTAAACAGAAATACTTACAAATAGATTATAGGTAGACATTTTATAATCATTCATCACACCAGAAAACATCCCAGGCACATTTATCCAGCTAACAAAAGGAATCTATTCATTTTGTTTGCATCATTTTAAATCACAAAAAACTGACATTAAAAATCTTCAATTATTTCTCCAACTATTCCCTCATTAATAATATTGAAACTCTTCGGAATCAGCTCCAATTCCAACTTGCCATGATTGGAACCAGCCAATCAAGACACCCCCCAAAAAATGATAGAAAAATTTTAAATTAGTAAAAGATCAGTCATTCAGCCAGAGTAATCCATACTTTCTATTCATTATCTCACTCCAGAAAGTCAATATTCATCTGCCAATAACTTGTAGATATGATGGCAGCATTCAACACAACAGTAATGTTAATAGCACTCACTAAGACTGGAGCTCCCAGGCCTTATTTTTCTACATTGGGTTGACTGATGAGGCTGGTCTGACCCAAAGCCAAAGGACCAACTCAGTAAGCAAAGTGGGCAAGGCCAGCTAAAAATGTTTACCCATTCCACTGCATTCCCATTCCCATGAAAAATGGAATTTAACATTTGATTTGTTATTAAAATATTAAATAAAATTGTCTTATTTACTTATTGACAACAAATGTTTTATTGAGCATTTAGTATGAGCAAGAGACCCACATCCTCACTCAGAGCTCACCAATATCCTCCTTACCCCAAACCTACAGCCCTCCAATAATGGCAGATCCATTCTGACAGTCAGTTACTCTATAAGCATTTGTTAAGAACCTACTATGTGCCAGGCTCTGTGCTAAACAATGGAGGTCCAAAGAGGCAAAAGGCAATCCCTACCCTCAAGCAGCTTACATTCTAATAAACTTTCTATCTCTCTCTGTCTGTTTCTGTCTGTCTCCATCCCTGTCACTGTCTCATCTCCATCTTCTCTCTCTCTAAAACATACACACCATGTTAAAACAAGCAAAAAAAAGCTGTTTCTGAGTCTCTCCTAATCCTGCCTTGACTCACTTGACTTTTCCATCAAAGCACCAGATTTGAAATCTAATTAGGATTGTGTTCATGCAGATAGTCTCCATACTTAGATAAGTTGGAGACCTCATGGGAATAGGAACTCTCTTCAGGGGCTCTGAAGTGACTCTTATTTTGAGAGCCTGAGCTGTCATTCTTTTTCTTTCTTTTTTTTTAGGTTTTTTTTTTTTTTGTAAGGCAAACAGGGGTTAAGTGGCTTGCCCAAGGCCACACAGCTAGGTAATTATTAAGTGTCCACCTAGCCGCCCCTTGAGCTATCATTCTTGAGAGAGTGCTCTGTCCCAGCTCCCAGCCAGGGTGTATCCCTGGATGAATGCAGTGCTGAAGACACAGCCCTTAGTTTGGGGGAGAAGTTCAAGGTTCTTCAAAGCACTGTTCCATATCCCATGGTCACTACAACCCATCCCCTCCTTTTGGGCATATCTGGAGCAGGGTCCACCTCATTGTAAATCCTCATAATCCGCGCACTGATGGTTGAGCTCCAGATCATTGAATCATGGGATTATAGATTTGAATACTTTAGAAGCCATCAGGTTCCACTCCCTTATTTTATAGATATATGGTGACTAAATGGTGCTCTGAGCCTGAAAGGAGGAAGATTTGAATTCAAACTCACCCTTAGACACTTACTAGCTATAAGATTCCGGATAAGTCATTTAACTTCTTTTTGTCTCCATTTTCTCAACTATAATATGAAGGTAAGAAATACCTTCTCTATTGTGAGGATGAATGGAGATAATATTTGTAAATCACTTAGCACAGAGTTATATACTTATTCCTTTCCCTTCTCCCTATAGATGAGAAAACAGGTTATAAAAATGATGAAAGAGGGGCTCCCTAAAGATATCAAGATGTGCCACCTGTGCCTATCTGCTGAGAACATTGTGTTGATTGGGGAAGTTCTAGATCATTCTAGACCCTCCTGGATGAGAGCCAGAATTACCCAAAAGAGCTTAAGCCTACTAGCCCCATAGGAAAAACCAAGAGGATGAAGATGCCTGTTGGCTGGATGAGAAAGGGCTGTTGGCTGGATCACTTTCAGATTGTAGATTGCCTTCAAGTTTAACTTTTTTATGATTTGCATTTTCTTATAATTTCAGTGACTTAAATGCCATGAACCCATCAAAATCACCCGGCTGAGATGTCCAATTGTAGAAATCTCCCTCCACTGTTGTCACTCACCATCGTCTGTGTTAAGTGACTAATTAAGGCCAAGCTAGACCACAGTAATTCTTTAATTAAGCCTTCTTGCTGAGCTGCCAATTAGGAGAGCCCAGGGAATGCTCGGAGCCAGCATTTCATATCTTTGGCTTCATGGACAACTGAAAAGCCAAAACAAGAAAGGAGCAAGGGGTTCCCAGGCTCACTCACAGCATCTAGAAAGTTTCCACTGAAAAACTCACTCAGTGATTTGCTTCTGACCCTTAGATTGAACTGATGTTTTCTCTGCAAACATTGTACTGATTTATATTCTGAACAAAAATATATATGTGACAGTCCAGTCACTTTCAGGACTGACGTCTTCAAGTCAGGAAACCGGCCCATCTGTTCCCTTGTTCTTCAGTCGCTGTTTGTCTTCTCTCTTAACTCTTGTATAATGGTGTTTTCTCATATTATTTTCCTTTTTCATCTCAGATCTGGTAGAGAAGTGCCCTACACTAAGGTCAAAAGGAACTCCTAGTGATTCATAAAGAATTCCTTAAGGAAAGAGATAAAAAGTCCAACCAAACATAGTCTAGAAATCTCCACAGTCTTACTTGGCAGAAGCTGGGTCTATATATGCCTACCCACTGGAAGGAGCAGGGAAAGCAGGAGACAAGGCTAAAATGACTCAAATTAACTCGACATAATTTTGATTTCATTTCCTTCAGCCCATTCTTCTCTGAGCTCTTTGTTTCTGTCAGACACAACATGATTCACTACAACAGTAACAACAAAACCATTGTGATTGTTTTACAAAATTTATATTTTATATTTTTTTACAAGGCAAGGGTTAGGGCTTGCCCAAGGCCACACGGCTAGGTAATTATTAAGTGTCTGAGACCGGATTTGAACCCAGGTACTCCTGACTCCAGGACCGGTGCTCTAGCCACTGCGCCACCTAGCCGCCCCATGTTTTATAAAATTTAAAGTCTTGGGCTTTCAACTAGATCATCAGCTTTTTGGAGGCAAGTACAGTGCCCTGGAACATGTCTTTGGGCATTTGATGATGCCAGACTGACCCTTTTTGATCACTACCTACCTTTCTAAATGTTCATTTAACTATCCTTCTAATATGTTCTAGATATGTAAAGTTGTTTTCTTAACCACATATATTTGTTATGAGAGTTTTGCTTGGCTTTTTTAATTAAGTTCAGGGAATGAGAGAGAAAAATAAAAATAGATTTTTGCTTATTGAAAAAAGACAATTAAAAACTACAATCTAGAAATTCACCAGAAAGTGAAAAAAGGTCATTGGCCTATAATATTCAGGCATCAATCTTTCATATTTTGGGGCAGTGGAAAAATGAGGACATTTGCTCTTTTTTTCAGAAGATTTCGTCTTCATGTCTTCATTGATTTTCATCTGAATGTTAGGCACCATCCTTCCTTCCTCTTCTGCTAGGATTTCCTCCCAGGAGCATAGCTTAAGGCCTAATGCTGCACCACCCTTGCCTTCATATTTCTACAGGCTCTTTTAAATAAAGTGTTCCTTTCCAGGACCATCATCATGAGTCTTGTCCTTTCAAGACCTGACATTACCTATTATGTAATAGGATCTCTATTTCACCTTGCATATCATTTGTGTATGGACATTGGGGGCAATGGTTGGATTTGGTTTTTGCTTACTCCTTTCTTGGAATTTTTTCTCCCATGAATTTATGGACATTCCAATATTATAATTACTCTCTACGGTACCTCGCTGGACACATAAATGTAGTCAGTTACGTCCCTCTCACTTTTCTAGTTTAAAATTTTTTTATTAGATTTTCAAGACTTCAGGAAAGGATATTTTTGTTAGTCCTTGTAAGGAACACCACATCCCTATCTAGGAACAGCATTTCTATAATTTAGGCATTGTCTTGAAATGCCAACCCCATTTGCAGATAGCTTTTTAATCCACTGCTCATCTCTGCATTTCTCTTTTCAAGTCTTTACCTCTGATCAGCAGCAGTGCTGAAGATGCCCTCTGGATCTCTGTGGTCTTCAGTTTCTTGCCCAAGGCTTAGTAATTTTGGCAATGCCTTCTCAAATCCATCTGGGAAGATCATTTGAGCCTACATCCAAAGAAACTATTAGTCAATTGATATGCCTAGACAGAATATTCTCTGTCCCATCTTGGATAGATGCCCCTTGAAGCCCACAAATTTCTCTTTTATTGATATCAAGTCAATAAATAGCTCCCTCAGTCCCAGGAGCAGTGGCCTTACCACCCACCAGGACCCATCTCTTCTTCTGTCCTTCCTGAAAGATCTTCAACCTGTGAATCCTTCTTTTTTTGGAACTTCAGTGGCTTCATCCTCAGATGACCAAGCTTTCTCCTCTTTGAAAAAGTCCTATATCTGTTGCTTCACTCATCCATTACTCAGGGATAGTTCTCTTTCTCCTAAGGTCATAGATCTAGAGCTGAAAGAGAAGTGAAAGGCCAAGTAATCTAGTCATTTCATTTTACAGATGAAGAAACTGAGGTCCAGAGATATGAAATCACCTTTCTAAGGTAGTAAGTGGCAGAATTGGGACTTAAATACAGGTCTGGTGACTAAGTTAGTGGTCTTTCCACTTGTCAACTAACTGTCTCGTTTCAGGATTCCATGTTTGTTCTTAATATCCTTTGAGATAATATTTTAAAGGACTTAGCACAGAATTTGGCACCTAGTGAAAACTATGTCGATGCTTATATCCTTCCCTTCTTTTTTTTCCTTTGTTTTTACAATGGGACCCTCCTTGCATTTTCTCAAAGAGCTCTCTTCCATGATGCCCCAGGATGGGACATGGAGACAAAGATTTTCCTTCTGCCCATGATTCACACTAACATAGCCCCCTCTACAGAAGTCATTGCAGAATTCTCCCTCTTCAGCAAATGATCCTCTTGGTCCTTTGCCATCCTTATTATACCTGTAGAGAACTGCTGGGGTGAGTGACTTGGAGTAGACGGAGGACCTTCATCTCTGCATTAGGACACAACCAACCTTACCCTATTTTCTTTCCATTGGCATTCTAACTGTTCCTGGCTTATGAAATACCTTCTCCTTACATCCTTAGTGACCTCCTCTTCCTGTTCCTTCTCCTCAAGCTCTTCTGCTTGAATCTCCTTCCGCTCCTCATTTTCCTCCAAGTCATACAAAATCCCTTCTCCAAATCCCAATCCTGGCCTTCTCCACCATGCCATATCCTCCTCCAAGCCACCTTTCCAATTCTTCTTATTCATTCTCCTTCTCACGACCATTTTCTGACCCTCACACACAACAACATCCCACCCTAGAAGCTGGAAAAAGTAAATCTCTTCATAAAGAGAAATACATTCTTATACAAGATATTTTTCTGAAATTTAAAAAAAAGAAAAAAGGATGCAACTCTCTGCCAACTCTTTCCTTAATCATGTCAATTTTCTCTTATCTGAATTGCAGTTTTTCTTGAGGAAAAATCTTGCCTTCAAGACCATGAAAAGACTATTAAGTAAAATCATCTCATTGCCTTGCATTTAAGGAGGAGGGTGGGGGCAAGATGTAGGCCTATACTTTTGCTTCTCACTTACCTTTCAGCCTCCGAGCTCTCAGACAAAGAATTTCATATTTATCTCCATTTTGCAATTTATGCACCTTTTCCAAGTCCTCTTCTTTATGACTCAGCTATGACTTGAAAGCAAGGAGCAGTGTTAAAAAGATCATCCAGGAAAAATATGATCAGGAAAGAAGGAGGAGATAATGGAAGGAGAGAGAGTGAGAGAACAGATAGACAGTCTGGCCTCCATAGATGAGGTCAAAGACCTTGTGGGTGGTTTATGTGGCCATTGGCTAGAGATCCTGTAGAGTATTTATGAGAAGACATGACCAAGGGAGACCAAGATGTGGATGAGTAGCAATGAATAAGCAAATAAAGTAGTTATTAAACCCCACTTATTAAACTAAGCCTCACGTAAACACTGGGGTTACAAATTAAAGAATCATTCAATCCCTGTTCTCAAGAAGGTCATATTCTAATGAAGGAAGTCCACAGACGGAAGGAAGCTGCAAGTCAGACAGAAAGGTTTTATGTCCCATCGGACAGGAAGCTGCATCAGTATAAGGTCATGGAAGATCTTAACGTTTGGGTCAATGCACAATGTTTCACAGGCGTGGGGAATCCTCCCTATCATGGGGTCCATCACAGTCTATCTCTGCTCTCTCAGTGTGGCTGAGTCTTCTCCATGTTCCTCCACAAATCTTTCATCAAAGATAGGGTGATTCAATGGGAAGAGCATTGGTGATGGAGTCAGAAAACTTGGATTCAAATCTTACCTCTGACATTTATTACTTCTCAGATCTTGGATGTATCATTTCACTATACAAACCTCAATTTCTTCATCTGTAAAATGAGGGGCCTAATCTTCTAGCTCTAAGCCCATGACTCTGTGACCCACAGGGGCAAACTGAAAATCTTCCTCTGACTTTTCTGGTGTTCCCATAGATATTTTGGCAATGCCCTCCATCTCCCCACCCTGAAATGACCTTTCATGGTTTTTGTAACTCCTTATCTATGGACGAGTTGTCTCCCCTGGCTGGATGGCAAACTCCCTAAAGTCAGGAGTGATCTCATTTGACATTTAATCTTCAGTACCTAGCAGAGTCCGTTGAACTTTGAAGGTATTTATAAACGCTTATTGGTTGATGGCTTCATTAACTGATTGAGTGATTGCCTTGAGGCTTGGAGAGATTTATCTCACCTGAACTCTCCAAGTCAGAAAGCCTCTATCCCAATGAAGTCCCACAGCTGTCCCTCCATGTTCCTAATGCATATATCTCAATCTTCTTTGGTTCCCTGCAAGCAACTCTTCTGGGTTTCCTAAGATACATGAAGACATGCCATTGTAGGTAGAACATGGTACCAAAAGTCTGCCCAGTTTTTGTTAAAACTGTTAAAATGCAGCACAGTGAATAGAGCACTGGACCTGGAGTCGGGAGGACCTGAGTTCAAATCTGACCTTATGCACTTAATAATTACCTAGCTGTGTAACTTTAGGCAAGTCATTTAACCCCATTCCCCCCCCAAAAAAACAACTGTTAAAATCTCCATGGAATGCCTCAGCATGGCACCTCAAGGACTATGTGAGTGTGCTATATAACCAGGGGCAAGAGACCAGGACTATGTCCATTGGGTTTAGAGGGAGTTGATGAAGTGGCTCAGTCTGAAGACTAAGGTTCCTCCTTTCAACAGAACAGAGGCATGGATAGCTCTGTTTACTTTCACCCTGAGTCATAAATATGGGAACCCACATCCGCTTGTGTGAAGTTATAGCCTCTTAACGGTTCCTTTTTCAACAGGGGACTTATTCTGTTAGGAAGCCAAGCCTACATCTTAGAACCATTGAAGGATGCTGCAGGTCAACACAAGTTCCAGTCAGCAGAGACTCTACAAACAGCCTGGGGAGCCTGTGGACAGCAGCACCTCAACATCTCAGGCGGGACCGTGGATGGAGCACGGTGGTCCCCTTCCATGTTTACAAGGAGGGTAGGAGACAAAGTCATTTGTTTTTCTTGGAGGGATGGGGAGGACTGCATCTACACATTCAAGTTATTTGAATAATTTCTTCAGGACCTAGTCCAGAATGTGCTGAATACTCTGCCTATCCATAGAGAACACAAAGGCCAAGGGAATAAAAAAAAATCTGCCCTGGAGGAGTTTGTGGTTTACTGGTTTGCATCGTATGAGCTGACAGTTCCCAAATATCAAGACAAAATGAAGAGATATCATTTAGTTTTGTATTATGAGGCTGTGTTAGGCTACTTGGTGGTGCAGTGGATAAAGCACTGGCCTTGGGATCAGGAGGATAGGAGTTCAAATGTGACCTCAGATGTTAATAATTACCTTGTGACCTTGGGCAAATCACTTCACCTTGATTGCCTCGCACTCAGGGCCATCTCCAGTTGTCCTGATCCATATCTAACCACTGGACCCAGGTGGCTTTGGAGGAGAAAGGGAGGCTGGTGACTTAGCACAGCCTCCCTCACTCAAATCCAGTTCATGTGCCTATCCTGGCATCACCTCCCTAATGTTGTGGTCTTCTTCAAAAACAAAGACAAACATCATCATGAGGCTGGATCTATATAATACCAGACATCCAATTTCCTTCTTTCCTCTATTCTTTCATAAAATGTAAGATTTTTAAGGGCAAAAGCTGGGTCCTTTTTGTCCTCCTATCCCCAGATGGCATACTTTATAAATAGTTGATGATTGATTGATCTTCTGTTCTAGAAATGAAGGTACCAAATCCCATCATATGATTTAAATGTCATTTCTCATATTGAGAATGTTGGGTGTATTTCACAGCCCTACTAGGAGTAGAGTCCTTACATATGTTTAGATCAGCCCCGGTCAATCCCAGATCCTTCCCCTTCTTTCCAGGGAGGGTCTGGAACAAGGAGAGGACCCCTCTCCAGGATCAGACTGAGCATTAAGTGGAGGACCCAGTTTATCAGAATGAAATATAGCATTAAACTTTCAGAAAGTGACAAAAGTCTTCTGCATCCTTAAGAATTCATCATAAATGATGTCCCCAAGACCTCTCAGTCAGCCCAGTTCTTTCATATCCAAGCTATAAAGAAGGAAACCAAGTCTTCTTGCCCCTGATAGTTGAGCAAAGTGGAATCTGAGCCACAAAAAGACTTCTAACTGGGTATGAAATGAATGAGCAAAAGTTAATGGCTGTCTATTGAGATATGTGGAGATGGGCAGAGCCTCCAGCATCTGATTCTTCCTGGTCAGGAATCAATAGCATCCAGGGGAAGGTTTTCTGTTCCTTTCTTTGCAGCCTTTCTCTTCTAATTATCCACCTTGGTTTCCATGTTGTCTCTTCCTGGTACAACTGAACACTTGAGGATGGGCACTTTTTTTCAGATTTTATCTATGCATCCCCAGGACCCTGCACATTAATATTTAGTAGAACCTTAGGGGATTGAACAGGAACATTGGATTTAGAGACAGAGAATTTGAGCTGAAATCCCACATCTGATGCTCACTCCCATGTGTAACCCTGGCCAAGTCACTCAACAAACTGAAGTCCAGGTTCCTTATCTTTAAATGAGAGGGGTGTAGACTAAATGACCTCTGAGTTACCTTTGAGTTCCAGAACTATGAACTCAGATTTGAACCAAGGTCTTCTAACTCCTTATCTGCCCCTTTTCATGTCAGTGAGCTGCCTAGGTTTGAATCCAACCAAGTCACTTCACTACCACCACCCCACCACCCCCTGCTATCACCACCTCCACCACAGGTCTCAATTTCTTCAACTATAAAATGTGTGCATTATATCCAATGACTTCTGGGTTGCCTTTCAGCTCCAAATCTCCTGAATTTCTTCCTAGAAATTGTAGTGTAGACAACACTCAACTATTTTGCAATTTCAATAAAACAGCACATACCAACCAACTTTTGATTTCTGTAATTAACTCTACTTATCATTCTCAGTTTTCAAGAACTAGGGTCATTCCAGGAATTTTGCATAAATCATTTTGATTCACATAAAGATTAGGAAGGCCTTGATGGTGACATTATTTTGCTAACACCATATATTGAAATTTAAATGAACCTTTAAATTGAAATGGGGGAACAGCACATGTAGTTTTACTGAGCTCTCAATATTTTACTCTAAGACAATATCAGTTGTGATTGGTTTTATGGAAGAGAAAATGTTCTTGACATCTTTCTAATGGAAATCGTGTTCAAAGGAATGACTTCTAAATCATACAGGGGATGCATGGGTGAAGATTCTGTTAAGAATTCTTTCACGTGAACACAAAGAATGAGCTTTATGATCCTTGTCATGAATGGCCATGGTTTACAGACTCTTGACTTCATCTCCATTCACTCTTTTCCTACCAAGGCAAGTCACAACTCCAGATTGTTTTCATGAGTTCCTGGGGTCCCCCCCAAAAATATTACCTGCTGGACACAAGTATCTCCAAGCTTAGCTAGATGTCTGATTGCAATCCATGCTACAAATTCTTCTCCCTTGATAGGGAGACATTATATTCTGTGAGTAGAGCCTCTGGAGGCCCAAAGCCCCCCATACAAATGCTGAGGTATCAAGGGATGATTTTGATTAACACCCTGAAGTCACCCAAGAGCTACTGATTCCCATGTTGAAAGAACCATAGAAATAGAGTTGGAGACTCTAAGGCACCAAATTTGTGTTAGGTAAATAATGCAACCTCCCTACCCCAGTATCTTCTATCCATGTTCATTATGGGCAGAGTTTCCATTGCAAAGCTGCCTGAATAAATTTCCACACCAGATACATGATCCCCCCTCTCTGATAACCCTTCAGCAGTTTGTCATTTTGACAAGGGTTTGTGCCTCCTCAAATCTGGGGTAGCATTTGGACAGAGACCCAAATGCAGAGTTACCAGTTCCCTCCCTCACCACCTCCCTTCTCCCTGTCACCCAGCCTGCTTTGGGGTGACTAATCTGCTACGTTTATGCTTTTCTGTCCCCTGTCTTTTGGGTTGTTTAGGACTCCAAGCTCATTTTAATATTAGCCTAAGCTAAATATAATTAAGAAAGTAAATCTCCTGTTGCAAAAACACATCATATGATGCCTTCCAAAGACAAATATAAATTACTTTTGGATTATGCATTGTTTTAGGGATTATTTGTACCCTCCATAATTATACATTGACAGTAAGTCTCTGCCAATTCCAAAACCATTCAAACTTCTGGGTGCAACAGAACAGGAAATTAAGATAGGTCCAAATGAGCTTTGTTCAAATGCTGGAACCCTAAACTGAACTTCTTTTCATAAAACCATAAGACTTAATCCTAGAAAGACCTTAGAGGTCATCTATTTCAATTCCTTCGTTTTACAGATAGGAAACTGAGATCCAGCAAAGTAAAATGACTTGCCCAAAGTGATATTGTGGGAAGGAGAGCAAAGATTGCGCCCAGTCCTCTGATTTCAAATTCAGGGCTTTTCCCACCATGCTGTGATTTGTTGTTGATGCTGCTGCTACTGTTGTTATTGTTTTCATAGCTAAGAAAACTGTTTTTTCTTTTTTGGCTTTTTTTGTGAGGTAAATGGGGTTAAGTGACTTTTCCGAGGTCACACAGCTAGTAAGGATCAAGCGTCTGAGATCAGATTTGAACACCGCTCCTCCTGACTCCAGGGTCAGTGCTCTATCCACTGCACCACCTAGCTGCCCCTTGTAAAACTTTTTTTAAACAGGGTGCTGAAGTTCTGTTACTGCCGAAGTTCTCTCATGGTATCCAAGGCACAGGAGAACAAGTAAGAAATTCAATAGCCAGGAAACCTTCCATTGCCATTGTCAGCTCAGACCAGGAGCCTTTGGAAAGGGAGCTCTCTTAGCTTCCTCTGTCCTTCCATTGCTCGTAACAAAGAGACGGCCATGGTCTTGGGGGAGCCAGTCATGATACAGGATGATCTGACTTCAGATTCCTTCTCTTGCAAACATTGGTTGTGTGACTGGGGCCAAGTTCTGAACATCTTAGTTCTTTAGATGACTCTAAGATTCTAGACTGAAGAGAAACTGCGACCTGCATTGTTGGAGTAAGTTTGTCCCCTTGAATTTCTGTATACCAATGAACTCATAAGCTTAGTTACCATCCCGCTTGAAGAATAACATGCTTGGATTTCATACATTTAGTATTTATTAGCAAGGTGTCATCTTCAAGTCAATGTGTTCTAGATCAAGGCACTAGGATGTCTTTTCTTTTTTTCTTTTCTTCATTAAAGAAATGTAAACTAACTCTGGATTCATAAATTTGCTCATTGTTCTCCTCAGGCTGTGAGAACTGGTCATCTTCTGTTTTCTAATTGTAATGTCTCTAGCTTTTTGCCTGCCTTCAAAAGCAGCCACCTTGCCCAGCCAAGTACAAGGAAATGCATCATGGCTAAAAGGTCCCAATGAATCTGTAATGGCCAGAAGAGATGGCCTCTGAGGTGCTCTCTCCCAATCTAAGATTCTGTGCTTTTAGAAAGCTCTGGGTCTCTGCGAGCCTCAGTTCCCCATTGATGCATTTGGGATCAATCAATAGGCATTAATTAAGTGTCTCCAAAGTGTTAGTGACTATGCTCATTGTTGGAAATAAAAAGACAAAAGTTAAATAATTTTCTGATGTTAGCGGTGCAGGAGAGCAGGTCAAGATCTGAGCTTGATCGAACAACTCACCATTCCTTGTTCATGCAGGGAGTGAGGAGTCTTGAGAGAACCCACAAATACCCACTTCAGCACAAGGGAAACAGCCAGGGCCTGCACCCCCTGGCACAGGAAACCTGATACAGTGCCCTTTCCATTCTGGGAGCAGAGGTCAAATTTAAAGGAAAAGAAAAAGGCCAAAAAAAAATGAGCAAAAAAATAAAAGTAATATATGTAACCATGGAAAGTTATTATGGTGACAAGGACATGAACTCAGAAAAGGACAATAATGCCAAAACACCTGTGGGCAAAGTCCCAAAGAAAAATGAGAAGTGGTCTCAAAACCAGAAAGAACTCATGGAAGAGCTCAAAAAAGGAACTTAAAAATCATATAAAACAAGTAGAAGAAAATTGGGAGAAGAAATGGGAGTGATGCAAGAGTCAGCTGTTTGGGAAAAGAAAACAACTGCTTAAAAAGTAGAATTGGCAAAATGGAAAAGCAGATATAAAAATCCACTGAACAAAACAACTCCTTAAAAAGTACAATTGAGGGGCAGCTAGGTGGTGCAGTGGATAGAGTACCTGCCCTAGAGTCAGGAGTACCTGAGTTCAAATTGGGCCTCAGACACTCAATAATTACCTAGCTGTGTGGCCTTGGGCAAGCCACTTAACCCTATTTGCCTTGCAAAAATCTAAAAAAAAAAAAAAGTACAATTGATCAAATGGAAAAGAAAATAGAAAAACTGAGGAAAGCAACTCCCTAAAAGTTAAAATTGAGCAATTGGAAGCTAATGTCTCTATGAGACATCAAGAAGCAATCAAACAAATTTAAAAAATAAAAAAATAATAGAAGAAAATGTAAAATTTCTCATTGGAAAAGCAATTGACTTAGAAAAAAGATCCAGGCAAGATAATATCAGAATCACTGGACTACCTCAAAGCCATGATCAAAAGGAGGACCTGGATAGCACCTTTCAAGAAATTATCAAGGAAAACTTCCCTCATATACTGGAACCAGAGGGCAAAACTGGCACTGAAAAACATTCATGGATCATGTCAGGAAACCGATCCCAGAATAAAAGCTTCAAAGAACATTATAGTCAAATTTCAGAACTATCATGTCAATGAAAAAAATTGCAAGTGACTAGAAAGAAATAATTCAAATATCAGGAAGCCATAATCAGGATTACAAAAGACTTAGTAGCTGTAACATTAAAGTATCAGAGCATAATACTTCAAGGGGGGGGGGGGGAAATAGCCATTAATGAAATAGAAGGATTTCAAGCTTTCATAAGACCAGAACTGAACAAAACATTTGATTTCCAATATCAAAACCCAAGAGAAACCTAAAAAAGAAAAAGAAAATAGAAGAGATTCAATACAACTGAACTGTTTATATGCAAAGATGATATTTGTAATTCTTAAAAAATTATTTCACTAATAGTATAGCTAGTAGAAATAAATACAGACAGAGGGTACAGGTATAAGATTTTTTTTGAGGGAAAAAAGGGATGAGAAAGAGGAGTACACTGTGTATAAAAGGAAGGGAGAGGTAAAAATGAGGTAAATTATTTCTCATGAAGAGCTATAAAAATAACCTGTTATAATGGAGGGAAAGATGGGAAGGTGAGCAATGGATTTCACTTGAACCTGTCATCTGTATTGGCTTAAAGAGGGAATAATATTAACTATCAGTTGAATAAAGAAATCTTAACAGAAGAGAAGGCAAACTAGGGGAAGTGCTAGACAAGCAAAATGTTGGTGAGGAGGGAAAGGGTGACAGCAGAGAGGACATACAGGAGGAAAAATTGGATGGAGAGAAATCTAGTTAGTAATCAAATCTGGGAATGTGAATGGGATGAACTCTCCCATAAAATGGAAGCAGATAGCAGAAGGGAGCAAAATCCAGAATCCTACAATATGTTGTTTATAAGAAACATAATTGGGGCAGCTAGGTGGTGCAGTGGATAGAGCACCAGCCCTGGAGTCAGGAGTACCTGAGTTCAAATCCAGCCTCAGACACTTAACAATTACCTAGCTGTGTGGCTTTGGGCAAGCCACTTAACCCCATTGCCTTAAAATAAAAAAATTTTTTAATTTTTTTAAAAGACACATATTTAAAGCAGAGAGTGAGAGACACACCCAGGGTAAAGATAAGGAACTGGAGCAGAATCTATAAAAAAGCAAAAATAAAAATAAACCTAATTAAAGGAGTTGAGGAAGAAAACTACAGCTTGCTAATAGGTGCCATAGACAAAGAAATAATTCTGAACATATATGGACCAAGTAGTGTAGCATCTAAATTTTTTAAAGAAGTTGAGGCACAACTTGACCAAACAAGAAATAGAGAGTATTAGGACATGTAAAACAGATAATTTGCTTATATTAAATTAAAAAGCTTGCACAAACAAAATCAATGCAATCAAGATTAGAAGAAAAGCAGAAAGCTGGGAAGCAATCTTTACAGCAAGTATCTTTAATAAAAATCTCATTTCTCAAGTATATAGAGGACTGAGTCAACTCTATAAGAACACAATCTATTCTCCAATTGATAGATGATCAAGGACATGAACAGGCAGTTTTCCATTGAAGAAATCAAAACTAACTATAGGCATATGAAAAAGTTTTCAGAATCACTGTTGGTTGGAGAAATGTAAATTAAAACAGCTCTGAGGTACTGCCTCATACCTATCAAATTGGCTAATCTGACAAAAAAAGGAAAATAATAACATTGAAGAGGATGTGAAAAAATTGGGACATTAGGGTCAGTTAGGTGGCACAGTGGATAGAGTGCCTGTCCTGGAGTCAGGAGGACCTGAGTTCAAATCCAGCCTCAGACAATCATTACCCAGCTGTGTGACCTTGGGCAAGTCACTTAAGCCCATTGTCTTGCAAAAAAATTGGGACATTAATACACTATTGCTGAAGTTGTAAACTGACCCAACCATTCTGTAGAGGAATTTGGAACTATACACAAAAGGCAACCAAACTGTACATATACTCTTTGATTCACTAATACCCATAACTGTACTATATCATAAAAAAGAGAAAGGACTTACATAAGCAAAAATATTTATAGCTGCCCTTAATGGTTGAACAAGCTGTGTGATAAAAAAAAAAAAAAAGATGAACAGACAGATTTCAGAAAAACCTAAAAAGATTTGTATGAACCAATGCAAAGTGAAATGTGCAGAACCATTATACTACACAGTATCAAACTGTCTCTGATGATCAACTATGAGTGTCTTAGCTATTCTCAGCAACACATTGATCAAGACAAATAGAGAAGATTCATGAAGGAAAATGCTATCCACACAGATAAAGAACTAAAGGACTCTAAATGCAGATCAAAGCATATTTTTTTTACTTTATTCTTTTTTTGTGTTTTTTGTATCTTGAGCTGTTTCTTCTTTCAGAAGTGTGACTAATATAAAACTACATCTTACATGATAGTGCATGTATAACATGTATCAAATTGCCTACCTTTTTAGGAAGAGGAAAGAGGAGGGAGTAAAGGAGAAAAATCTGGAGCTCAAAATCTTGTAAAAATTGAATAACTAAAAATTGTTGACACATAAGTGGGAGAATAAAATACTATCAAAGAAAAAAGAAAGAAAAGAAACAAAAAGAAAATAAAAGAAAATCCTTTGCCTCCTTGGTTGACTTCCTCTATATACTCTTCTGCTTATTCACACTTATTCATCTGCTCATTCATACTCTTCCGCTTATTTCTAAGATCTGGTCCCCAGAAGTAATCATGACACCTCAGTGGTGTTCTGATCAGGGAAGAGGACAATGGGATCATCACTCCTTATTTATTCTGGGATTTGGGGTCTTAGAGTGGATTTGGAATCATTTCTGCTTTTACAAGCCTTAAAGTGAGATTTTAAGTCAAACAACCATTTGGAGAGTATTTTGTGTATGTGTGTGTGTGTGTGTGTGCTGTTGTGTTATTGTTTTAATTTTGGTCCACATCAGCAGATAACAAGTTTGATTGATTTTAACTGAGAAGTCCAGATGTTTTGGGACCATGTAGACACAACTTAAATCACCATCTTTGGACAGCTGGGGGAGATGAGCCATCAGTCCTCATCAGCTTACCCCTCATTCACAGCTTTTAGTGATTATGTGGTTGGGCGTTTCTCCCAAGCTCTCAATTCCATGAATTCATAACAAAATTCAGATCTTTCTGAAAACTGCAGAGCAAGAAAATGTTGTTCGTTATTGGCTTGTTCTCTCAAGAATGGTCCCCTCTGTGTACAGTTGGCCAGAGCCTGGACAAGTTTACTATCAAGGAGGTCAGAAAAACAAGAGGGTGTTTAACCCTGGATTGGGTGATTTCAAGTAATTTTCAACTAATTTTCAATACAGTTTCTCTGGTTCAATGAATGGCTTATGGGTTTTAAAAAATCTACTTAATTTAGAACTAAAATTCTCAAATATCCTCCATGGACCTCACATGAACTCACTGATTTTGAGGTTTCTCCAACTGTGCAGATTGCTACCCATGCACTCCTTCCTATCCTGCAACGCTTGCCCATGCCCTCCCACTTGCTTGCAACATCCTCTCAACATCCTCAAAACTTATTTAATTTCACAAACTTCGAAGATTACCACAGTATTTTGGTGTCATGTTTTCAAGAGAGCTCCCATAAAAATGCCCCTCTGATGCCTCCCTGTGCCATAGGGATACATGCCTGACTTCTGGAAGACCATGCTAGAACTTTGACAAGCCAAACCAAGATGGCCTGGCAATGACCTACATGTCTGTCATCCAGATCACAAGTTAACTAAATGGGGAAGGTTAGCAGTGAGTGCCAACATTAGAGGACCAAAGCAACCTAAGACAGTGGCACACTAGGCATGACATGGTGGCCACCTGTATCAGTACATGGACTAGCCACAGTGATGAAGTTGGTATTTCAAAGGCAAAGCATCACATCCCAATGGTTTGTTTTATATGAAATTGTTTTAAATCCCATTGTATGATTATAAGTGAAGTTGCCACAGGGTGAGAATAGGAGATAGCTTGGTGGGAAGACCCAGGCAAACTGAAGCAAGGCTTGTGCATTGGGTAGAAATTCAGTGTTTTGGGAGTTAAATAGATTGCAATGGGTTGGGTTAAGAATTAAGATTGCCAGAATTCTTTGTATCCCCAAGACAGTGTGTGGCACATAGTAGGCATCTGATAAATGTTTGTTGACAAGTTATTGAGCAATGAGAATCAACATGAGATTTTTAATAAGATTCCAGGTAGATTTACAGTTAGCATTGTTTGTAGCAGCCCTGCAGTGTTCATAACATGATTTTTAAGTCTCCCAGTTGGCAATCAGTCATGTTTCTCCTAATTTTAGTGGAAGTAGTTTCCTAAGTTTTCAGGAAAACCCTGAGAAGGTTATAAGGGCCCTTTAGGTTGTCATTAATGGGTGATACAGATGAGATTGGCCCAGGTAAGTCACCACCTACATTGGTGAAGGAACTGAGATTATAGCGCTGTGGAGTTTTACTTGAATTAGTCAGTAATCAGGGGTCAGGTTCCAATAAACTCTGGCAGGGAATAGACTGCAAGCTGTTTAGGGACTGAAGAGGCTAATTACCAGGTTGGCTTCAGGCAGATTATTTTGTTTGGTTTTTGTCTTTTTTTGTCATATTAATTTTTAAGGACTATCTGCTAAGGCAGAAAGGTGTCATAGCCTGCATTGGTGGAAGGGTTGTCATGCCAATGGTATTACAGATCCTTGAAGGACAGGAAATAACCTTTCCTTCCCTCCATCCAGGCTGCAGATTTCCTTCTAGGAAACTCAAATTCATGAATCAGCACAGCTGGGCAGCCCAGAGGAACAGTCCTAGGATACAAACTTTTTTTTTCTTTAAAAGTCTGTTTGGAAGATCCTGTTCTAATGGGAATATTATAACCCCCCCCCCAAAAAAAAAGATTTCCCTTGGCTCTGTGACTGGAACTCTGATTGGAATTGGGCATTTATTTTCCCTTTGTCTCAGAGTGGTGGTTACAATGGGCGAATTTTCAATGGGAAAGGTAGTATCCAGTTCAACTCATAAAGCCCAAGTCTTGGATCTGGGATTCCAAGAGCAATTGGACCCACATCTCCTTCCAGGCTTTTCTCTCCTTTGTCTTCAGGAAGTCCCCTTTTGGATTCCTTAAGGAGGCAGTTTTGGGTTCCATCCAGTCCAATAAGCAATATGCTGCTGGTAATGTCTTAAGATAAATGGGACAGTCCTGGCCTCAAGGAACTTCCATCAATCAAAGAGCAAGTATTTATTAAGTCCCTGTTCTGGTTAAGTCACAAATGCAAACTAGTTCCTGCCCTCAAGGAGTTTCCATTCTACTGGTTTCAAAAGAGCCAAGTCTTGTGGGGAGCAGCTTTCTCCTTGGGTCCTTGAGTTATATCTTGTTCTTTTTACCCATGTGGTCTTCCCAGCTGGACAGTTCCAATTCATCCTCAGACACTTACTGGCTATGTGATCTTGGGCATGTCATTTCACCCTGTTTGCCTCAGTTTTCCTCATCTGTAAAATAAGTTGGAAAAAAGAGATGCTAACTACTCCAGTATCTTTGTCAAGAAATGTGATCACAAAGAGTTGGATATGACTGAACAGCAATTTCCCAATGCACATGAGTCTCTTGTGCCCTTTTTGAACTGGAAAGGTAGAAATAAGGAGTTAATGCAACCCCTAACTTTCTCACAATCACTTCTTGTCCTTCCTTCTTCATCTCCCCAGTTGATGAGAGTCTTTATTTTCTCCTCTGGTGATCATGATAACTACCTCCAGATCATCATCTTGTCATTCCTTCTGGGTCCCAGGATGAAATCTGCCTGGAATCTGCTCTCCTTTGAGTGAATCTTCCAGTTTCATAAAACATAGTGGGCTGTCAAGGGGAGAGTGCTAGATCCAGATACAAGGGATGTGGGTACAAATCCTGACTTTGCTTTTTCCTTCTTGTGATTTTGAAAAAATGACTCTATGAGCCTCCATTACTTTATTTGCAGAATGAGGCAGTTGAAGCAGATGTCTTCTAAGATCCTGCTTCAAATCTGTAAACTTATTTCTCCTTCCCTTTATAAATCAAAGAGGTCACATCTCTTTTATAAGCTTTGAACATGAATGATACATGTTATGATATGAAAAGAACCCTGGGAACTAGGGCCCTCGGTTCAAGGACCCTCAGGAATCTTCTCATCCCTAACTTAGCCATGATCTCCAAGCATGACTTCAGAAAAAGCACCACTCTTTCCCTGATTCTGTCTGTGATCTCATTGGGAATGGCAATCAGATGACCCCTGTGGTCCTCTTAGATCAATTGCCTCTGCAAGGCCCCGTTGTACACAAACAAGAAGTAAAGCGCCCTCCCCTCAGGCAGCTAATGTTTGACTGAGAAGAGAAGTGAACCACAGAATACTCCTGTTACCTTGGTTTCCTATGTGATAATAATAATGATCATAATAATAATAAATAATTATTAACTTTTACATAGTACTTTAAGGTTTGCAAAGTACACATCTTTTATTTCCTCTGCTCCTCACAACAATGTTTATTATTACCATTTTATAGTTGAATAAACCAAGATAAATAGTCTAAATAACTTGATCAGCATCGTGTAGCTTAGTAAATATCTTAGGTCAAATCTGAACTCAAGTCTTCCAGGTTCAATGCTACATAATAATATATAATATGGTGATCATTGCTCACATCGATTGAGTCATCCAAGATGGAAAGCCTTTGGATGCTATTGCTAAGATGACAAACAGGACTCCTCAAGCCCACAGGAGGATTGAATAAAAGTTCACTTAAATGGAAAATGTGGAAATGTATGTGTGTATATGTTCTGAAAAGTACTTACTTATTTAAAAGTTTGTTTACTTTTTTTCTTTGCAATGAAATATGGAGATAAGGAAGAGAAAATTAGATTTTTGATTCATTTAAAAAAGATACAATCACAGCATAAATAACTAAAATGAGGGAGTTGGGCTAAGAAAAAAAGTTAAATTTATTTACTTATTTATTTGGCAGCACAAACGGGAGACACTAAAGACGACAAAGTATGTGGAGCTTGTGATTGTGGCAGACAACCGTGAGGTAAGTTCATGGTCAAACTCCCATGAGGAAATTGGAGAAAGATTTGGGGAATGTGCTCGCTTTGGATTATTTCATTCTCCCACAACAGTTTAAAAATATTAGCAGCAACTCATATTAAATGACCACCTATTACAGTATCACCAAGATCAGCATAAAGGCTTTTTTGATGACTGTAATCTCTAGTTAGGTTCAGCTATTAAGAACAATGAAGTGGAAGTTGATACTAGCTTTATTCTCATTACATTCTGTGAACAACTTAATTCTAAAGAAATAGAGAAAGTCTTCCTTCTGGGAACCCATGAACTCCTCAGTGTGGGTTTAATGGCACACTACGACCTTTCCATTCTTCATATTCCTAAGTGATTCCTGTCCATGCACTCCCCCAATCCCCAGTTCATGACTCTAGAGTCCTCAAAAAACTGTTTGATATTTTTTATGCTAACATTGACTTTACCTTTTAAGTTTCAGAGACAAGGAAAAGATGTGGAGAAGGTTAAGCAGCGTTTAATAGAGATTGCCAACCATGTGGATAAGGTGAGTCTTCTTTGAGATAATTAGCTCTTGGAAGGTCTGTAAATATTTGAGGAAGAAGTTGGGCTGATTCAGAGTTTTTTATATCATTAACAAGGCAAGCATCTTGCTTATTTATTCCTTCCGATAACCCTGGCAAGTAAAGACTTTAGGGGCCACCACAACCAGTCTGCCATCCCTTTAGCTCATGCTCCTAATACAGATCCTTTGGCCCATCAACAGTCGGAACCCTTGCATCAATAACCACTGTCCAAAAGTCAGTTTCAGATGGTGGAAGATGGTGACGTAGGGAGATGATTGGATGTAGTAAGTAGAAAATAAAAAATTTGTGCTGGGACATATGGTGCTTTGGATTAGAAAATTCTGCTCTAACTTCATCTAAACACTTTTCTTCTACTGAACTTGCATTTCCCCCCAAGGGCTGGGACAAGGCAATTCTTTAGAGAATTAACAGCTAATCTAACAGGGGATTAAAATAGATTGGTAACTGCCAGAAGGCCAAGACTGATCCTGGGAAGGCTTTAGCTGTTTTGTGCAAAGTAACTCCTACACCCAGCAAAGTACTTAGGTTAGGAATTAGCAAACAGATTGTTGGTACCTTAATGGAAAAAAGGAAGAATAGTTCATAGTTAGTGGGAAAATTCAAAAATAATCTATCTTTAATAATCTACCTTAGTAGTCAAGGACCCCAAGGAGAGATGGGTTATTTTATATCCTCAAAAAGGTTAATGTGGGAATCCTGGGTAAAACCTGAAACTAATGTCTTCATCAGATAAACCAAGTCCAGACATCATTGCAACCCTGAACTCAGCCTAACTACTGATCTGCATCTGCTCAGAGAAGCAAGGGATTTTAGGGGAGGGAGGAAAAGAAGGACATGTTTTGTAAAAGGTCATGGGAAGGAGGATGCCCTCTGAACTTTTCAAAGCATCTAGAATTCTGGCCTTAAGATAAAATGGGATTAACCCTGGGAAATAAACTCTGAGTTAGAGGAAACAATGATCACTAATATTTCATTCCTAGGGGGTTGTGTTTTTTAAGACATCATTCTTTATTATGTCTGGACATTGGTTTACAAAAGAGGAATGGAAAGCAGAGATTTATTGTGATGTGGTGAGTTAGCCTTGGCTATGGATGGCAGCAGGGTAGAGTAGGTGAAAACTGACTGTAGAGTCAGGGAGAAGTGAGTTCAAATATGACCTGACTTTTACTAGTTTATGACCTTTAGCTAGTCCTTTAATTTCTCTGGGCCTGGGGAAGCCTTCCTAGGTCTTATCTCTAAGTCATAGATGAACTTTGTCTTCCCATATGCTTTTTGATAAAAAAAAAAAACACCTGAAGAATGTCTATTCAGAAGCGAAGGATCCATGGAGAATCAGTGCCCAAATTATAAAGCAGGGCTTAAAAGGAGAGATTATCAGCCTCTCTGGGTAGGCTGACCTTGCATCTTCATGTTCACATTAAATTGCAGCTATGGAGATGGGGTAGTATGTTCCAGATGTTAGCATTGCAAGCACAGGAATTTGGAGGAAGGAAGGAACAAAGGAAACAAGCAAGTATTAGGCACTTGTTGTATGCCAGACACTATGCTCCTCAAGAGTCACAGTATTTCATGGAGAGCAAGGTGAACCTGGAGCCAGGGACATCTTGTAACCTGGACATGTTGACTCTTTTATGAGTCAAGCCTTATATCAACTGGTATGAAATGGAGAAAAAAAAATCCCAGATTGCTTGGCCAAGGGGAGAGACAGTGGCCAATTATACACTTGAGTATAAGCAGCTTGGTAAATGAACAAAGTGTCACATTGGGTTCCCAAGGGTCTGGATTTGACACATCCCCCTATGACCTCGAATGGACATTTCATTGAATACATGATTTCAATCCTCTTGTCTGTAAAGTGATGGGGTTGGACAAAATAATCTCCCAGGTTCCTTCTCACTCTAAATCAAGGAACCTATGACTAGGCTTTGAGCTGAAAAAAAGGTCAATGTAATATTTAGACTTCTTATATATTCAGATACTTTTAAATCAGTGGTTCTTCACCACCATGATCTGGGATCATTTGAAAAAAATTGATTTTGATAAGAGTGTTTCAATATAATTGGTTTCTCTGTTATCTTAAGTATTTTATTTCTTTTAAAAATATGATGCCAAAAAGGGGTGCATAACCTTCATCAGACCACCAAAGGGACCCAGGTCACATCCCAAAATTAGGAACCACTATTTTAAAGAAGATAGCTTCATGTCTTAGTTAAATTTCATTTGTAATCATCAGGTCAAGGAGGGACTAATGAGTTACTACCCAAACTTAACCTTTCCCCTCAGGGTTGCAGTGACCATCCCAAAGAGTATCACAGTCTCCAAAGAGAGATGTCACCAAATTAGCATTGCAAGGCATTGGAGGGGCCCAAGTAGGCATGAGCGGGCTACAACCTGTGACTAATGAAAGATTGCACAGATGAGTAACATCGAGGAGCTGTCTAATCAAAGCAAGGTGGACTTGTCACATGGCGAGAATGAGGGACAACTGCCACAGAGTAATCAAGATTCATTCATTTACTTGCTCAATGTTAAGGGATCTGAGTAAGGTCCTCTTTGTGTGTTGGGTGGACCCACTGAGAAAGCTATTAGGAGCCTATGGACAAGAGTCGCAGGTTGGGCAGCTTAGCTCATGGGGTCAGGCATCAAGAACCAGGAGGCCCTTAGAAGTCACAATGTTCAAACCTTTCATTTTACCAATTTGGAAACAAAAGCCCATGGAAGTGAAGTGACTTGATCATGGTCATACCGTATGGATGGACTGGGATTTGTCTCATTAGCGTCTGGGTCTGTAACCGACTTCTTAGACATTAAGTTGATGAGTGAACACCAAACAGTGTCTGAGAATTTGTGACTTGGGCTCCAACTTGTTGATGTAATGCTGATAACAATCATCTTCAAATCCTCTAAATTTTCCAAGTATTTTCATTTCCATGTGGGATTCCTCCTCACTTCCCAGCCTAAATGAGCTCATATAATTTAGATTGTCAGCCTCTTCTTGAGCCTAGAGTCCCAGGCTAATGGAATGCAGCCTCTGGGCAATCCTTCATTTCTGTCCAGACATCACATCAGTCCCAGGGACTGCTGGAACCTTGACCCCAATTAGAGCTGCCCTTCATGAGCTCCAGCCCAGGGGCTGACCAGCATGGTACCTTTTCCTTAAAAATAGCTGTGATAAGAGTCAAGGATGTTTATATAGTGCTTTTAAGGTTGACAAAATATGTTACATACATTCTCTCTTTGGGAGAGCAGATCCCCAGCAGGGGAAGAATGGAGATTTATAAATGGACTGCCTACAGGCAGCCTATGGACCAAATTTTCCCATCAAATAAACAAGGGATTGAACTATTGCAGTTGTCTCTTCATTGGTTTCCCTGCCTTAAATCACCTCCCACTTCAGTTCATGTTTGACATCATCATGCCAATGGGAATTTCCCATCTGACCATGTCCCTCTCCAGGTGAGAGAACCAGAGTTCTGATGACTTCCTATTACCTCTTGGATCAAAGACAAACTCTCCTGTTTGATAAAGAGATCACTTCCCAATGTTGTTCCATCCTAACTTTCCAGGTTAATTATGTATTGCTCCTCCTAATGCATTCTGGGTACCTGCCAAAGTAGCCTAGTCACTTTCTCCACCCTCTTCCCAAAACATCCACTTCAATGTTTTCGCCTAGGCTATGGCCACCCACATCTGCATCCCCTCACTCCAGTGCTCCTTTTCCATCTCTGCCTTCTGAAGCCGAGCACCCTTCAAGGCTAAACATGAGGGACATCTCCTTCTAGTAGTCTTTCTTCATCTCCTCAGACACTAGGTTCAGATCTTAGGGAAGGGGCTCAGGGTTGTGGGAGGCAGACCTGAGAGACTTCTCCATAGAAGTGATGATTAAAGCCATGAGTATTTAGTCAAAACAGGTTCCTGGGATTTCAGTGATATAAGGGACTTCCACATGAGAGCTTTCCCTCCCCTACTGCAGATTGATACCTTTTCTGAAAGTTAGTAAGCTACTAAGGGCATTGCCAAGGTCTCCAAGTAAGTAGTTGTTTTTGTCTTTTGTTCTCAAAGAAGTCCATGACATCAGGGATGTGATACTATGATATGTAAGTAGATTGGATTTAGGGGGAAGGGGCTGTGCCAATATGAGTCAGAAGAAGAATTTGAACTTTTTTCCTCTGACTTCAAGACTGGTGTTCTATCCTCTATTCACCAGATCCTTTGCATTGAGAGCAAGAGTCTCTGGACATGGGAAATCCCATCATTAATATGGAAAGCCTCTGGATTTGTAAGCATCCCTCCTAAGGCTGAGAGATAGGAACAATTAGCTCTTTACAGATATCAACTAATTAATCCCGACACAACATTGCTCCTGGGCGGGCATCGTTATCTCCCCAGTACAGAAGAGGATAGAGAGGGTGAAATCAGAATTGGATTTCGGACATTTCTGACTTGGAAGCCATGCTTCAATTTCTAGGGCCTTTGTTGGCAAGGAGCCCTCGGTCACCTTGAGATGGGCACCTCCCGAGCTCCTAAGGAGCCAGACCTAGTGCTGTGTGAGGGCTGGGGAAGTTGAATCGAGGGCTGGCCAAGAGGAAGGTAGGTGATTTCAGCAGGATAAGGGATATCAGTCAGACAAACAAGCATTGATTAGCTATTTACATTGGGAGAAGTGCTAGAAATAGGGAGACCAAAGAAAGCAAACGCCCTCAAAGAACTTCCACTCCCCTGGCATTGTGCCTCTGCCTTGTGATGATTTGTCTTTGGTTACCAGTGTGACCTTGGGTGAATCACTTGTCTTGCTGAGCCTCAGTTTCCTCAACATTAAAAATGAAGATGTTGTGCAAGATGAAAGACTCCTCCAGATCTAAATCCATGATCCTTTGCCCTTGCATCCATATTTTTCCTCTATTTGAAACTCATGTGGGCTTTTGTAATCATTTGTTGGTGTGGGTGTGGGAGGATTTTCATTCTTTTTTGTCTGGGGATGCTCCTTAGATGAGTGACAGAACAGGGGTGGAAGCTGCTGAGAAATGAGTTCCCCAGTCTCCTTTGATACTGTAAGCCCCATAAACTGAGGCTGATTAAGTTGCCCTGGGTCACCCCACTAATACCTGAGACTGGTTCTCCACCCCCATCGTTCTGATGCCAGGTCCAGCACTCCTCTCTGCCCCATTCCAGTGGCCTTGGCACCATCCTTGCAATGAGGCTTTCTGCCCTAGACTGGGCTGGGTATCAGATAATCCTAGGCCTGGGTTCAAAGCTTTGTCTTGACCTTGGCTGCCCTGAGCTGGTCTAGGGGTACTTGCCTAGACTGTCACAGTGCACCTCAGAAAAGAAACCTGGACCAGCCTCAAGTACAGGCTCAAAGCTTTGTCTTGAGAGTCAGCCTAGGGGTTCTCGGCGGGAAAAGTCAAGTGCCTCTTAGGAAAGAAACCACAAGGGCAGCTTCCTCTCAAAGTCACTTGATTCTTCTTACAAGTATTAGAAAGGACAAGATGATGGGTGATTTTTTTTTCCAATGATAATTTCTTCAGTTCTTTGAAAAAATGGAAAAAAATGATCTATGGCAATGAAGGGATTGCACACTCCCTCATATCCCCTTGCCTCCCATTTCCTAAACCATTGTGGGTCTCTCAGAGGATTCTTTTTCCCCCAAGGGACCCAGGAAGCTCTTGGAAAATGTCTATTCAGATAAGGAACCCAGGACTAGATTTCCCCTCCTACTCCAGTAACAAGAATAGCTGATCTGTCTTTAGTTCAAAGCTCAGGGCCTGCCTCTCACTGATCCAGACCCCCAGTAGAAGAAAATGGCTCTCTCTCCATTGTCATTCCCTGGGACTGCCTCTCTCTCTCTCTCTCTCTCTCTCTCTCTCTCTCTCTCTCTCTCTCTCTCTATCTATCTATCTCTATCTCTCTTTCTCTCTCTCTGTCTCTCTCTCCATGAAATTACAGATGTTCTCTGGTTCAACGCTCTCTCAGCCCATCTGATTCTTATAGTGCAGGCTTCCACAGTTTTTCCTCCCCATGCCCACAGCCCGCACTGGTCTTGATGCCTTTTAGGAAGGCCAGGGAATTCCTAGGAGCTATATATGTATCCCTGCCCTCCCTACTCCTTTCTGACCATCTTCAACCACAGGCTTGGACCAGATGGAGAAGAGGAGGCAGGGACATCAGTTAGAGAAAGGAAGCTTGGCAGTAGGTCCTGGAGGTGCTCAGGTTCTTTCTATAGAGTTTGGACATTAACCTATAAGGCATAGGGAGCCACTAAGGTATCTGCCATAGGAAAATCTATGGAAGGGCATGGCCATCTAGGCTTTTAAAGGCAAGGAGTCATATGTTCATTAAATGATGCTGGGAGGCAAATGTGCAGGCGAGGACCCTACTGAGAACTACAAATGTGTGCAATGGCTTCACAAGTTCTATGCTTCTAGGGAAAGCTTTTTTTCTTCTCTCCAAACAAACAAATGCTTAGCCTTGTGATTAGAAGAGAAAGGGTCCCCATTCACCTATCTGTTTTTTGGCCTTTTCCCTTTGTGTAGACATGGACTGCCAGGCTTTTGCTGGGCTCTATGTTTCAGTTTTTGTGCAGTCATTTTTATTACAAATGAAGCAAGTGCAAAGCATCCCAATCTAGTGGCAAAACGATGAATGGCTGTGACACGGAGTTAATCCACATTTGTGGAGTGTCTATTGTGCATGCCTCAGTGCACTGTAAATATTCATTAGACTCCAATAGTAAAGGAAAAGATTAAAAATGGCGAGGCAAGATGAGATCTATTTTCATAAGCTCCTTGAGTTAGAGGTAGAAGGGACCTGAGAGGCCATTTAGTCCACCCCCCATTCTACAGGGGACAAAACTGATGGTGAGATAAGTGGAGTGATTCCCCCAAAGTCACCCAAGGAAGGTCAGAGGCAAAATAGGAACCCTACTCTTTCTAATTCCCGGTCCTTGCTTCTGCCCCCCAGATTGACCTCTGAAGAATCTCAGATATCTGTCCAGTGTCTCCTATGTCTATTACACCTAACTCACCTTCCAAAAGACAAAAAAAAAAAGGCAAAACACCATCCTTTCCCAGTCAGAGGATGAGGCTGAGATGTAAATATGTCCCCAAAAAGAAGGCGTTAAGTCTAAAGGTGGAATCATAGATGATCTGCCCTAAGGAGCTCAAAAAGGGAAAGCTTATTTTTCATAGGAACGGAGGGTGGGCTTCATGGAGAAGTTGGCCCTTGACCCAGGCCTTCAAGGAAATGGAGCAACAGGAATTGATGTGAAGATCAAAGAGGGCAGGTATTGAGGCTGGCCAGTGATTAGCAGAGACAAGAGACTACCTGATTAGAGGAGAGCAAGACTTTGAGTCTAAGTGGAGGGAGAATGGAAGAGGAAAATGGAGAAGAGGAGGCAGGGACATATGTTTGAGAAAGGAAGCTTGGCGATAGGTCCTGGTGGTCCTCAGGTCCTCTTCTATAGGCATAGGGAGCCACTGAATGACTCTGTTAGGGGAATAGAATGACCTCATCAGAACAGTGCATTAAGATGGTTTGGGAAACTCTGGAGAGAAGAAATAGGAAAAGACTGGGGGCAAATTAAGAAGCTGTGGAGTAGCCAAGGCAAGAAGTAATAAGGGCCCCAAAGGGAGGGTGATGGAAACAGAGGCAGCATGAATGAAGAGGACAGAACCTCTATGAGGGAGTTCAAGAAGGCAATTACTAAGATTATGAAAATTCAGGGGGTTAGAGCTAAGGTCACTGATTAGGGTCCTTTGGTCATTGATCATCTTTTTCTTATTCAGTCTTTTTTTTTCAGTCCTGTCTGACTCTTCATGACCATTTTGGGGTTTTCTGGCAAAGATACTGGAGTGGTTGGCCATTTCCTCTCCCACTCATTTTGCACTGAGGCAAACAGGGTTAGGTGACTTGCCCAGAGTGACATAGCCAGTAAGTGTCTGAAGCTGAGTTTGAACTCAAAAAATGAGTCTTCCTGCCTCCAGGCCCAGTGCCACTTGACAGCCCTGTTTGATCTCCTTAGAGAGAGCCATTGGGGCAAGTAGAATGATGTGAACCAAAGCCCCATTGCACAGGGTTAAAAAGTGAGGGGTGGAGAGGGATGGAGGAGTGGATTGTAGATGGTGTTTTGATGAGTTTACCATGAAGGAATTTTCACAAACTGTGATCTAATAGCTTGTCCAATTTCTTTAGTTTTACAGACCGCTGAACATTCGAATAGTATTGGTTGGAGTTGAAGTCTGGAATGATATTGATAAGTGCTCCATCAGTCAGGACCCGTTTACAAGTCTTCATGAATTTCTGGACTGGAGAAAGATGAAGCTGCTACCTCGAAAACCCCATGATAATGCCCAGCTTGTAAGGTGAGGGGGCTGGGCTTCCTGCTCTGCCTATAGAAATAGAGTAAGAAAAAAGATATCAGACTCGATGAATAATTGACGTGAATAATTAGCAAAACAGTAACAGCCATGGAGAGTAGATTGGGAAATGAGCCCATTTTTATTACTGTCTTCTTAAAGATTCTCCCCACCCCCAGCTGTTGAGACCTCCTCCCCAGCCCTCAGTAAACAAGCAACCTTTGGTATCCATCTCGAACATGCTAATAGTAGTACATGTGGTCTCTACCGATAGAAGCAGGAGTTTCCTGATTGTAAGTAGAAACTTGCAAATTTGGTTTGGTGTCCCCACTACCAGCTATGATTCCTGGAACTTAGTAAACCTAAGTAAATGCTTCCTGATGGATAAGTCTATCTTTCCTTTCCATGAAGAGGTGGAAGACTACGAGAACAGAATGTTGCTTCTATGGTCACATCTGGACATTATGGCATCATTTACCTTTGTGAAAAGGAGGGAGGTGAGGAGAATAGAGTAGGGAAAGACAATGTTAAAGGAAAAGACATCCAAAAAAATTTTAAAACCATGAAATACAATGCAACTTGGGTTATAGGATCATAGCCCAAGAGCTGGAAGACAAGCTAGATACCATCTTTCCAATACTTTCATTTTACAGATTTGGAAATTGAGACTTAAGAGGTTAAGTGATTTGCCCAAGGTTACTCAGGTTAAATGACAGGGCCAAGGTCCCAATTCAGGCCTAGTGAACTTATTTGGAGTTAGTTATGTCTGTTGAGTCACCTTCATTGGCCCCATCACCATCTAGATGTTTCCCAGAATCTGCTGTCTAAATTGCCCACAATCACAGCATCAAATCAGAACCCATAGCATTCTAGAGATATGTGACTCTTGGAGAAGTTCCCTGATGTCCTCTGTGTCCCATGGTGGACAGATCTCTTCTATGTGGAAAATGAGGTAGATTTACTTTGTTTGACCCCTAAAGGCAGAACCAGGAGTGCTGGGTGGACTTTGGCTTTAGCTAAGGGTAAATGTTTGAATGAGAGTGACCCCAAATAGGTAAGGTCGGGAGGCTCTAACTGGGTTACCCCAATGCAAAGCTAGCTATTGATGGAGCAATTGTAGGGGATTCTCAGTTCAGGAATGGATCAGACCAAATGAGATTCATTCCATCCCAAAGATTCTGTGATTCCAGGGGACATCTTCACACTTCTTTCCTGCAACAAAAGGATCTCAGGGTAGCCACATCTTTGTATTTTCAAATTTACTAAGTACCAATTAACCTTGGTCTAAGGACTTGGGCTGCATATGTGATGTTACTTTTTTCAAAATATTACATAAAACTGTCCTTTTGGATGAACACTTTCAACTATGGGAAACAGGAAGACTCCCCACTGTACCTCACTGCACATGCATTTATGAAAAGCCTACTATGTGCTAGGGACCTGTCCTCAGCACATTATTGTGAAGAAGAAAGCTAGAAGAAAAGATGATTGTGGTCTCAAAAAGCCTTGGGGCCTTACTGATTTCTGGGGTCATTCACCTCTCAAGTTCAAATGATCCATGACTCTGAGTGAGCTCTGAGTCTGGGTCATGTCCTGAGCAGGAAGGAAAAAAGAATCCTATGAAGTCAGAAAACCAAGGAGGTGGTCTTCAAAAGCTCATTTTCAGCTGATCTAGACTATTCCATAGAAGCACAGGCCCTTTGAGGTGGCTGGGAACTAAATGGAAACCATTTGGTGCGACCTATAGCTAAGCCAGAATCCCCTGGACAAGGGAACAGCAAAGTGAGCGTGGAGACTCTTCTAGAGTTGTCTTTAGCAAGTTTTCTCTTATGCTCAACCAGTAGCTGCCTCTCAGCACCTTCAAGTCATTGCCCTGCCTATCCCTCTTCTGAATCTTTCAGTGGCATGCCCTGGCCAAGGATACCTTTAGAAAGAGAATCCAAAGTTCACAAAATAACCTTTTGGATTTGGGGGCCCATCTATTTCCAGGTAAAGTCTTATGTTCTTTTTTCTTTTCCCAGTGGGGTTTACTTCCAAGGGACCACCATTGGAATGGCACCCATCATGAGCATGTGTACAGCTGAGCAGTCTGGAGGTGTAGTCATGGTAAGTGGGTAGAGGTGTGGATTGGCCCACAGTGCCGTTCCCCTTTTTTCTACTGTGACACCTTCACAGATGTGATCCTTGCTAATAGAGGACATAAAGGCTTTTTCCATAGGGTTTTCCAAGTTCAATTACAGCTCAAATACCATGTACTTATATCTACCCAAATCTCTTTGAAATCATTGATGATATATACAGCAAATTGAATTGGTGGGGAGGGAAAGAAAAATCATGACTGGTCATATATGATTCAAAGTGGGTCTGCAACTTCTGGTCAAATCATTCAACTGTGGGAAGCCTTTGCTACAGCCTTGAGGTAGGTAGATGGATCAAGGCCTGAGAACAGTAACCATCATTTCATGTGCTCTTTGCACAAGCTTTGGTCAATTAGGTTTAGCCAGAAGTTGTCCCTGGGATGGCCTCCAAGAATCCTACTCCATGGCTGGGGGAGGGGGGTCATTATTTGCTATCACAGACACCATCAGTGCCTCCAGGCTGATGGACAATGTATGTGTGTATCTTAGGAAGAAGATTTGAAAGGTGCGCTGTTGTAAAAAGAGTCATTCTAACCATGTTGATATCAGAGGGAAGATTGGTCTGGGGAACCCAGAGAGCATTGTCTCCTCCAGATTTAGGGAACAGATTGGTTTGATGTGCTACCCTCCAGGGCAGTGCCGCCTAGTCCTGTCACAGGAATACAGATGGAATATTCACCCTGTCCTGTGCTTGGTATGAATAGTTAGTGCTCCAAGAGAACCAGAGTTTGAACAGGGGATAGTCTTAGCCTGGCCTTCCATCTCCATTACATAAAGTCTGACCCTTCCAAGAAATCTTTAAAAATCACACCACATTTTTAAAGAACATTTGAAAAGATCCAGTTGTATGTTAGGGAATAAAGGGTTCTCTTCCATAGTCTAGTCATTTCTCCTCACATATTTATTTCCTAAGCTAATCTTCCCCATGAGCCTACATGACAGGCTTTTCCCATCTGCTTTGGGTCACGGTTAGAAGTTAATGTAGACACACATCTCAAGGACAGATGAATGGGACTTACCACTGGGGTCTCAGACCTCACAAAAATCATTTTCAGTTGATCAGTGAGTGAATAATCATTTATTAAATGTTTAATATTTCCCCGGCCCTGGACAAAGAAAGGCAAAAGACAGTCCCTGCTCTCCAATCCTTTGTGAGTTTTCCTTGGCCCCATAGCCCTTTTATGCTAAAGCAACCTTGGTTGGGTTTTGCTGATAAATGTGGTGCCCTTGGGCCCAGGATGATTTCCAGTCAGCCCCAAACTGCAGTTTTCATATGGCAAGGCCTGTAGAATTTTAAAGAAGGGAGAAATTCCTAATCTGTGACTCTTATAATCTGTTACTGACTTTCCAATCCACTACAGTTAATTTGTGAGAGCGTGTGTGTGTGTGTGTGTGTGTGTGTGTGTGTGTGTGTGTGTGTGTGACAACTGAAATCAAATCCTCATTCTTCCCAAAGTCCTCCTATTCTTTGACAATTAAAATGTCTAGAGATAAACTCACACTATTAAGGGGATTGTTTTGACACATATCACTTAGTCTGTCTTCAAACACTCTCCCTAAAGTTTCCTTCTCCAAAAAAACTGCAGAAAAGTGTGATCACAGAAGCAGCAGCAGCATAATTAAAATGACTGAGACAAAAAGGTTATTTTGGGACATGACTGTTGGACTGAAGATTCCATTTAATGATCAGAGGATTTATTCTGCTAATTAAGCAGCCAGCCTCAGTAAGGAGATGGTCTTTAAAGTTTTTAACACTGGCCAGGGGTAGATGCTAAACGACTTTGGAAGAGCAAGTCCCAGAAAACACAAGGGCATTTAGAATCTTGATCCTGTCCAAGAGAAAATCACAGTTTGAGCAAAGCACCCAGACTTTCCTGTTCCTCCTATGTCCTTATGATGTTAAAAAAAAAGTTAAGAATATTTGCAGCCATAAAACTGATCATCACCCCATGTCTTCAAGACCTACAAAAAGTCCTAGAGATAGCAAGGAGGAGTTTCACTAAAAACCAAAAGCATGCTCCTGACCCCTGAGGTCTTGGATTGATTTATTCGTTCATTTGATTGCTCAGGTGAGTTGTTGGGCCCTTGCTCTGTCTTCCCAAGGCCCCAGCCTTTTAGCTGTCTGACCTCACTTGACTTTGGTTTTTGATAAATGTTATGAACCAAGATGGTCACTTAATCAATAAATATTAAGTACCTATGATATGCCAGTCACCATGCTAGGGACTGGTGGGGCAACAGAGATGAAAGTGATCTAGTCCCTGTCCCCAAAGGAACTGAAATGGTGAGGAAACATTTCTTTTGGTTATTTCTGAAGGAGATGGTCAAGATAAAATCAGACATGTCCCTCTAAAGCTCCCTGGTCTCTATGATATACTTGTCTGATGCCTTACGAAGCAAGATGACAGCTTTGGGTTCTTGGATAATGCTTTCAGGTTGGAAAGCACTTTACAATATTATCTCATTTGAGTCTCATAACAACTCTGGAATATTTACCCCCATTTTACAGAGGAGAAAACTGAGGTGGGAAAGGTCAAACGACTTATGTAGGATCATACAGCTCAGTATCTGAGGCAGGATTTGAATTCAGATCTTCTAAACTTCAATCCTACAGTCCACCCATTGTGCTGCCATTGAGCAGCAGAGCATCATGAGTAAGGGAACTCCTCGAAAGGAGTTGACATTAGAAGCAAATATAGTTTTGTTCATGGAAATGAAACTTCAAGGGACCCTGGAGCCTCTGCTTTGCTGCCACATGCTAAGTCCATTGGGATTTTCCCTCTGGTCTGCAGCTGATCCCTCCATAGACCACTAGCCCTCTTGGAAGGGGAATGCCTGGAGAGCAAGGACTGTCTGGTGCACTCTTGTATACATATTCCCATTGCTCCTCACAGTGCTTTGTACATAGGAGGTGCCAAAATAATGACTTTGTTCATTCACTTTTGCAAACCAACAACTCAACTGTCAGGTACAGACTTTGGGATTTGTCCAGAGAATGGGGTGTTCCTAAGAACTTTGCTTTAGCACAGGTAGGGACTTTGGACTCACTCATTTTAGACATGAAGAAACTGAGCCCCACAGAAGTCAAAGAACTCAGCCAGGATCACATAGGAACTCACGTCCCTGACAATAAGGCCTGTCTACTAGTTTGATTCGCCCTAACCCCAAGGTCTCCCAGTTCCGATACATCAGAGGAAGACATGAGCCCAGGTGTCTCTAGCTCCAAAGGCAGCTCGCCATATTCTCTCTCAGTAGCTAATTTTTATCATGTTGTACCTGGGATTTCATTAGTATTTGGATTTCCCAAGAAGGATACTCTTTCTACCCAAGCAGATCAGAACTTTAAGATGTAAGTCATAAAGAATTGCCAGGGCCACTGAATGGTCAATTCACTCGCCCAGAGCCACACAGCCAGTGTATACTTTGAACAATGTAAACATGAATCCGAGGCTCCTTCTCTCCAACTATCATGCCACATTGCCTCTCATTACTGAAATAAGGCCTTCTCTCCCTTCAAAAGTTCCTTCAAAACCCCTAGGCATTGTGTAATCCCCAAGACCCAGAAGGAGAGCATTGTCCTTATTAAGGGCAAATTCCTTGAATTTTCTCCAAGAACATGATAGCTGCAGACTTCCACATGCCCTAGTTGCTTATTCTCTCCTCTCCTATGTCTTGTTCTTCAGAACTGATTTCTCACTATGTATGCATAAGGTTCACTTTAGCTGAAAACTCAAATTTAAACCGAATAATTTACTAGAAATTCCATCAGCTCTTTCCCGTTCTCCTAACAGGGAAGGACAGGAGGTCTTGGGAGGTCATACATCTTCCTTGGTCCATTTAGGGTTAACGGCTCAATGAGGGATTCCCACTGACAGCTCTAAAAAGAGGAAAAACACCTTTGAGTTCTTGGGTGCCCTCTTGTTTAAGAGAAACTGTCCAAGAGTTTTCATGGTAGGGACAATCTATTTTTCCTCGTAGAGAAAAGTGTCAGCTTCCTGAGCCTAAATCAGAGAGATTTGAATTCAAATCCAGTTTTTCCTTAATAGCTGTGTGACCTTGGGCAAGTCTCAGTTTGCCTTGGTTTCTGCAACTGTAAAATGGGGATAATAACACTTAACTCCCCAGTTTTTCTGAGGGTAAAAATGGGATTGCCTCTGTAAAGCATAATAGGCTCTGGAAATGCTTGTTCCCTGCCCCCTCATTCCATCTCTCACCCCTGCCTAGGACTTTGTCACAGTTTCCTTTCTCTTCTGCTCACACAAAACATTTCCTCATTGAGCATCAGCAGTTCATGACATTCTCAGAACTAACTGGCCAAGAACAAAATATTTCAATAAGCCAGAAACGGGAACGTCTCTCTTTGGAGATGTGCGTGAATCACATTTATTAATTAACAAACCCATCACTAACCCAATTAGTTTAAACTGAATCTTAGCATCCTTGTATTGATTTTTTTTAATTTTATTTATTTAGGCATTGGGGCTAAGTGACTTGCCCAAGGTCACACACCTAGGCAATTATTAGGTGTCTGAGGTCAAATTTGAACTCCGGTCCTCCTGATTAGAGGGCCAGTGTTCTATCCACTGCATCCCCTAACTGCTCCTCCTTATGTTGATTTTTAATGTCTGTGAGAGGAAATCTGGTTCTCTGTTAGGAGTGAGGTTATCACACTGTGATGACCAAATGGAGAAATGACCTTATTACAGACAATCTCATTGTGGAGTCCAAGAGCAGAAATCTGAACATCCAAAGGCCACTGTCCCTTTTCACATTCTATCTCTTCTGCAACCAATCTGGTCTAACTTGATTCAATCTGGAATCTCTGAAAACCTATTAGAACACTACCCCCGCCACCATTAATCCTGAATTGTTCTGAATGATCTAGAATAGTCTGAAGTTGGTGAGAACAAACATGCTGGGCTGGGGGGAAGGGGGGTGGATATTTGGGCTCACTTAGTCTCACTCACAAGACCTATGCTTCCGTATTCATTTTATTTTGGGATAAGACAAAACAAAAAGAGATTAAATTAAAACTTTTTTTTAGATTTTTTTTCAAGGCAATGGGGTTAAGTGGCTTGCCCAAGGCCACACAGCTAGGTCATTATTAAGTGGCTGAGGTTGGATTTGAAGCCAGGTACTCCTGACTCCAAGGCCAGTGCGCTGGCCAGTGTGCTATCCACTGTGCCACCTAGCTGCCCCAAATTAAAACTTAATAAAATGGTAATAGTTGGTTTTGCTGTCCCTCATAGGGAAAATGAATGTATACTTGGGTCCAAATAGAATGCTAACTTCTGAGAAAATTCAAAAAACAGAGTAGGGAAAATAGCATGAACCACCTCATCCTGGGGAAGATGTAGAGAACTCTAAAACAAGAAGAAAGGAGATAGTTTAAACTATAAATATATATATTTAAAGCCTTTGATGCCCAGACTTATGCATGGAACCTCCAGAAAAGCTATCCCAAGGTTGAGACATTGTGCATCAGCACACTCAGAAACCATAGCATTTGAGCCCCCACCAATGTGTTTCCTCTTTCCAACCATTCAGAAGACACATTAGTTCAAAACAAAAGATTTAATCAAATAATAAATTAACCAGAGAAAATTCCAACCCCTCCCTAGCATGTGGCTATGGGGAACAGTCTACCACAGTATAAGTAAGGATGGAAAACTTGAAAAGTGATCTTATTGTCTCCAAACATGTTAAAAGCCTCCTCTTTTCTGATTCCAAAGCATTGTAAACACCCTCAAAGATAGGTTGTATTAAACTAAGAATGAAGTGAAGTGTGACAAAAGGGACATGAACTCTTTGTGTTTCTGTCTGTCTTTGAGGATCACTCAGACAGTCCTCTTGGTGCAGCCGTCACCCTGGCCCATGAGCTCGGGCACAACTTGGGCATGAATCATGATACCCTGGAGCGGGGATGTCACTGTCAAGCTATGACGGATAAAGGAGGCTGCATCATGAATCCATCCACTGGGTGAGTAGAGGCAATGCTTCTGGCTATTCCCTGGTTCCTAGGACCTGGGAACTGTTCATGCAGAAAGGTGACTTGTATTTCCAATGGAAACATCTAAAACCAAATTTCTTCACTAGTAAAATATTAGAATGACCCAGGAAGCAAGAGGGAGCCACAGAGGAGGGAGCACCTGGCCTGGAATCAGGTAGCCTTGAGTTCTCATCCAGCTTCAGACACTCACTAGCTGGGCTAGTCACCTAACCCCAGTTCACCTCCATTCCTCCATCTATAAAATGGGGATAATGATGGTATCTACCTCCCAAGGTTGTTGCAAAGACCCAATGAGATAATTATTGTAAGGAGTTCAACACATTCTTGTTATTATCCTCTGGGAGGGCTGTGCAGATGGAAATCTTCCTTCTGGGAGAAACAGGGGCATCGTTCTTGTTATTTAGAAAGCTAAGATTATAACCTCATTCAAACATATGTTTTAGATTTGATTCTGTAACTGAATCATAGAATCATAAAGATGGAAGGGAAGTTGGAGACCATCTAGCCAGGCTTCCCACGCAGCACAAGAATCCTGTACATTTTATCCATGGGAGAGAGGTAGTTAACTTTTGTCGGATTCTACCCATCACTACTTCACTGATTCCAGAACATTCTTACCAGGCTTGGGGAAAAGGCAATCCTAGAAAAGAGAAGTCATTACCAAAACTACATCCACTTCTGGACTCCACTATTCAGGAAGGGCATCCAGAGGATCAGTACAGTGGGGAAGGTTCTTGAGATCATGCTGATTGATGAGGAAAGACTGCTGTGTGTGAGGCACCATATTAGGAGTTGGGGATTTAGGCAGACTATCATCCTCCCCAATGGGAATGCTTGTACTTACAATGGATGTCCTCATCTATTTATGTAGTACATTCTCCCAATCTTCTGTGAGCTATAGAGAGTACCAAAGTCAGGTAGATTTGAGTTCAGGTCCTGAGACTTTTTGCCCTCCAAGGTAAGGAACTCAACCCTGTTCATCTTCATGGAGAGATTTTGGAGGCTGGCTGAGTTGGCCAGTAGTGGGTAGAGGCCTTGGATCTACAACTCTAGATCCAAGTTCTGCCCGTTACACATTCCAACTGTGTGATTCTGGCCAGGTCACCTAACCTCTCAGGTGATTCTCTAAACTAATTTAGAATGCAGACCAGTTTGCCAGACTTTATTTGTGGAAGAAATTTCTACTCCCACTGAAAGTTTGCCACAGTGATAAACATAGATTTCAACCCATCAAAATGAAGACAATATTTTGAGATTATTCTTAGTACTCAAACACTCTAATGGAGCTCTGACCTCATCAATGCAGAGTTCCATTAGTCCCTCCACCAACTCAGAAAGCTCCTCAATTGGGACTCCCAATCCTGAGTCTTTTAGTCATGTCTTCCCCTAAGCTTGGCAAATAGTGACGGAGGGCCTCTCCATCCACTGCAAGGACTTGCTTGCTTCCTCTGGACATCATAAGGATACCATCTTGACCAAACCTGGCCAGTTCATCTTTTCTTCCTACCCTCCATTTCTGGGATGATGCCTTTATCACTGTTTTCAAAACTTCCTCACTGGTTTACTGTGGCCACTGCTCCAATGTGCCAAGGGACTCCTGGCCCCCTCTAGGTGAAGGTAGCTTTCTGCCCTTCGGAGGCCTCTGTTGCTTGTCTCACTGCTGTGATCTCCCATTAGACTGTAAATCCTCCGGAGCAGGAACTGTCTTTTGCCTTTCTTTGTATCTACAGCCCTTAGCCACACCAAGGCATGCCAAAGAAAGACCCCGTCTTCTGGAAAAGCGCTTTGTAATTGGGAAGACATTGATAAAAAGTCACTCACTGGACTAAAATAATCCTTGAACCTACCAGAAATGAGAGTTCATTCTCAGCACTTTTCCTCTTGCTGAGCTCGCGCTTTCCAAAATCTTTTTTCCTTAGTTGCTCATTGACTGTTCCTTCCTTCCTGTTCAAGGGTGGAAGCATTCATTTGCTTCTATGGAAGGAAAGTTCACAATGAGGTTGTTGAATTAATCACAGAAGTCCCAATGGACACCCAGGTCACACCACCTAGTCAGCTCCCAAGACAACCACCCAAGGGGAAATGCTGCTGCTGCTTCTCCCCCATACTCCTTCTGTCCAACCTCATCTCTTGTTCTCTTTGGGAGAGAAGAGTGCAGACCGGATTCTGTTTACCTAGGAAAGCCGCCTACACTGCCTGGATTCTGGGCTGCCTTCTCATTCCAAAGAGGGGGCCCTCACAGGGCCTACAGTTTTATCAAAACTATGGTTATATCACTGGAGCAAACTCTTGCTGGGTGTGGAAATTCTTTCCTCACAGGCCAAGCCAGTGAAAGCTAGTTCTGGCAAGTTCTCCCCTCTGAACCAGGGGAGGAGCAGAATGGTTCCTGGATTGGGCACCAGAGGATCTGGCCCACACCTCACATCTGCCACAAACAATATGACCTTGGGCAAATCTCTCTCTCTCTCTCTCTCTCTCTCTCTCTCTCTCTCTCTCTCTCTCTCTCTCTCTCTCTCTCTCTCTCTCAAATTTCCCAGAACCTGTGTGGATAATCTGTAGAGTCCCTCTTCCACGTGTGCCATCTCTAAGGCCTCTAATTTCACTGCTCTCTTCTTCCTTACCATGATCAAATGAAAACTTCAAGTGTGAACTTTGAACAGAGAAAAGCCAGTTCTCTGAGGACCAGGTCCCTTAAGCAGGGAGTCAGCCAAGTCAATTCTGCAAACATTTATTAACCATCTACACTCTTTACCTGATACTGTGTGAGGTGGAAGGAATACAAAGAGAAAAATAGAAAACTATCTTTGCTTCCATTCTGTGATAATGTGTCAGAAAAGTAAATGAGTAAAGGAGGGAAAGAGAGAGAGAGAGAGAGAGAGAGAGAGAGAGAGAGAGAGAGAACCAGTAAGTAGGAAGATCCGAGGGCATTGTGGAAGGGCTCACAAGGGTGTTAGAGTGAGGAGGAAGGACAAGATCTATACAAGGCAGCAAGATGGGAAATAGAGTGCCAAGGTCTTGGAACAGCAAGTAAATCAGGTCGGCAGGAGGGTAGAAAACGGAGGAAGGGGCATAACGAGAAATGAGTCTGGAAGGCTGGAAGGCACTTATGGAAGGGTTTCATTACAAGACTGGGAACTTTATATTTTATTCTAGAGGGTGTTTTTTTCACATTTATTTGTTTCTAATTTGTAGAATAAAATAAGCATTTCCATAACATAGTACAATTAAAAAATATGACTGCACATGAAACTGCAAATCTATCATGTGTAATTCTCTATTCCTTTTAAATATACAATAAAATTATCATGTAAATTTCTTTTTTATTTTTTCCTCCCCTCACTTCTCCCGCCTTATATATGGTTGCCATTAGATGCAAATGGTTCTATATGTAAAATTATTCTATATAAATTCCTATTTATCAGTTCTTTCTCTTTTAAAGTTAATTTGAATAATTATAATAGTCAAAAGGACTTATTCACTCAGTTATTCTTAGAACAACAGTGCTGTTACTGCTCATTTCACTCTTCATTATTTCGTGCAAACCTTTGCATGTTTTTCTAAGATCATTGAACTCATCATTTCTTATAACAGTATTTCATCACAATCAGATACCACATTTTGTTCAACTATTCTCCAATTAAGAGGCATCCCTGCAATTTCCAGCTCTTTGTCACACAAAGAGAGCTGCTATAAACATTTTAGAACATACAGGTTCTTTTCCTTTTTCCATAATAATCTTTGGAAATAGACCTAGAAGTTTTGTTAGATCAAAAGGTAAAGGTATGGAAAATACTCTTTGGGCATAAGTCCACTCTATTCTCCAAAGTGTTTGAATCAAATCACAACTCCACCAACAATGAATGTGTACCAATTTTTTCCACATCCTCTCCAACATCTGTTGCTTTCCCCTTCAATCATTTTAGCCAGACTGGTAGATATAAAATATTATCTCGTAGTTGTCTTAATTTTCATTTCTCTAATCAATAATGACTTAAAATATTTTATATGACTATAAATAGTTTTGATTTCTTCATTAGAAAACTGCCTGTTTATATCATTTATCAGTTTGGAAATGATTGATGCTTATATATTTGACAAAGTTCTTTATGTATTTTAGAAATGAGACTTTTATCTGATAAACTATCCATAGAAAATTTTTCCCAATTTTCTGCTTTCCTTTTAATCATTTGTACAAGCTCTTTTTGCTTGATGTAGCCAAAATTATTAATTTTATTCTTAATTTTGCTCTCTATATCTTTTATGTGTAAAGTATTCCCCCAACCATAAATCTTACAAATAATATGATTAATATTGTATTAGAAATCCCGACAATTGCCATAAGAAGAAAAAGAAATAGAATAAGAATAGGGAATAAGGTAATAAAGCTCTCTTTTTGCAGATTATATGATAATATACTTGGAAAATTCCAAAGATTCAACTAAAAAGTTTGTTGAAACAATGAATAATTTTAGTAGAGCAGCATGATATAAAGTAAATCCATAACAGTTATCAGTATTCCTATATATCACAAACAAAACCCTGCAAGAAGAGATAGTAAAAGATACCCTATTTAAAATAATTCTAGGCAGCATAAAATGTCTAGGAGTAAACCTGCCAAAACAATTATATAAACAAAAGTATAAAAAATATTTTATGCAAATAAAAACAGATTTAAATAAATGGAGAAATATTGATTGTTCATGGGTAGGCAGGGCCAATAGAATAAAAATAACAATAACAATTTTACCTAAACTATTTATTCAATATCATTCCAATTAAATTACAAAAAATTTAATTTATTGAATTAAACAAAAATAACAAAATTCATTTGGGAGAACAAAAAGTCAGGAATGTCAAAGGAAATAAAGGGGGAAAAATGTAAAGGAATGAAGCTTAGCAGTACCAGTTCTCAAACTATATTATAAGGAAGTAATTTTCAAAACCATCTAGTCCTGACTAAGAAATAAAAAAGTAGATCAGTGGCACAGGGTAGACATACAATTTACAGCAACAAATAAATATAATAACCTTAGATTTGACAGATATAGAGACTTAAGATTTTGGAGTAAGAATTCATCATTTGGCTTAAAAAAAAGTTTAGGAAAATTGGAAAGCAGTATGGCAGAAACTGGACATAGACCGATATCTTACACCATTACCAAGATAAAGGTCAAAATAGATACATGACCTAGATATAAGGAGAGATGTTACAGAAAATTAAAAGGACATATTACTTATCAGAGATTAAGTTTTTTTAAGCAGGAGAACACATCGGGTCTATGCTTTAGCAAATTCATTTGGTAGCTACCTAAAAGATACAATTGGAATTTGGAAGACCAAGGGGAAGACTTTTGGGGTCATTCAGGCAAAAGGAAATGAGTTGGACTAAACGTTAGTGGTAGTATTAGAGTGAATAGTGAGAGGGACAATTAGAGAAGGGTTGTGGTCTTAGTTTGAATGTAAGTTGCTGGTACACTACCAGACTGGCCAAATAATGAGACTGAGGGGGAGGGAAGAAGCACATTGATTGAGGCACATTGAAGATAAGATCAAGGATGCTCTCAAATTGTCACCCTGGGGGACTAGGAGGATGGTGGTACCTTAAGAGAAAGAGGAAACTGGGGGAAAGGAGTAAGTTTAGAGGTGGTCACTGGCCCAAGCAAGTTTAGAAGTGGTCACTGGTGTAAAGGCTTCATGTGGTTGGTCTCTCATGATTAGGGTCCATTGAGGTAGGCTTATGGATCATGGGAACTGGAGAGTTCTGAGCTGCAGTGGGGCTAAAGCTGTATAATTCTAGAAGCAATATGGTAAGCCTGTGAGAACAAGGGACCTTTTCCAAAGGGGTGAACTAGCCTAGATCAGAACTTGAACAGGTCCAAGCTCCCTTGCTACTCAGCAGCTGTGACTGGCTACTGCCAAGGGACACTTGGGCTCCAAGAAATCCCTGTGATCTGATACCCTCTGAGACCATCTTGTCTCCAGAGCCAAGATCCCATCACTAGTCCCAAGTGGAGTTTAGTCAGGGACCCTAATCCTGTGCTTTGATTCCTAAGCAATGTCTTTATGGTAATTATTACTACTATCAATAAGAGTGATGATGGTGATCATATGCTGTTGAGTGGCACATGGATAGCATTGTGAGCCTGGGGCCAGGAAAACCTGAGTTCATATTCAGACACAAATACACTTACAAGCTCTGTGAACCCAGGCAAGTCCCTTAACTTCTATATGCCTCAGTTTCCTCTTCTGTAAAATAGGGATAACAGCATCTGCCTCCCAGAGTTGTTTTGAAGGTAAAATGAGTTAATGTATGTGAAGCATTTCTCAAACCTTAACGCCCTAGCTATTGGTGATAACAATATGAATATTAATAATAATCACAATCCTTCACGTACCAGTTTTATAGTTTGCTCTGTGCTTAACAGACATTGTCTCATTGGACCATCATGTTCATCCTATGGAGAGGTATTATTCTCTCCATTTTGCAGATGTGGAAACTAGACCTCAGCAAGATGGTGGAGATTCACCACCACCACCACCACCACCCCCGGGTAACTCAAGTCTAAGTGTTCAAGTCATCATGGGCATTTAGGATTTCCATTCATAGGTCAGAATGAGCTTCTTGAGAGGAGTGATTGCTTCATTCTTTAGACCTGGCCCAATCTAGCTTGGCCCATTTAATCAGTGTTTGCTGATTAATTAATTGATGGACTGCATTCAACAGGACACCAAAGCCTGCCCCAGGAGCAAGCAGAAGACTGGCTAATTTTAGTGTTCCATGACTCTGAAGTTCCCTTGACAAATGCTGACAAATCCTTTGTTCCTGGGCTCCCATCAAGGGGATTAACTGGTGGTTCTATTGGTTTTTAATTTTCAAAGAACCTAAAGAAAAAAAAAACATTTTTCCTTCTTTCCTTCTTTCTCTTTTTTCTTTCTTCCTCTTTTTCCCTTTTCCCTTCTTTCCCCCCTTTTTCTTTCCTTTTTTTCTTCCTTTCTTTTTAAAATAACTCTCAAATCCTATCACTTTAAAAATCCCATTCATTTGTGATCACACATTCTGGGATGCTATGAGAATGACAGTTTCCCCCATCAGGATTTATTAATGAAATTAATCACTATTATGGAAAACCCAGGTCAGAATGGCCAGCTCCTTCCTGCTGCCCATCTTGGCCACCGTACCACCTGGGAGAGCGGGTGTGGAAGGCGTACCACCATGAATTATGGCTGCTCTCTATATGTGGGTGTGAGTGTGCGCCAGGCAGATTGATATCTTTGCAGAGTTAACATTTAAAACCTGTCTTGGAAATTATTTTTTGGCAAAAGCAATCTCCAGGGAGAAGTGTGGAATTTAATCACTGTGGGTCCTGTTCATTAATGAGCTTTCTTGAAGAGGACCTAAATGTGGGCCATATTTATGATCCAGAAATAGTCAATTGGCCCTGCCACTGGCAGCAAGAAGCCCTGGCTGTCTCCCAGGACTGGAGGGCACACCAAGGAGATCATGTTGTCCAGTGGTCTGCCACCCTCAGAGGGCTTGTACATGGAAGTTGTCTACTGTCATCAGTCATCCTCATGGGGTGGGGGGCAATGGTAGAGCAAACTCCCAGGGAGGGAAAAGCCCTCTACCACTGAAAGCTGACAAGTCTTGTGTCACTTTTAGCTTTAAGGACTTGCTCGAGGTTGCTGGGTATTGTGACCTACCTGGGATCTCACAGCCTGTATATATTAGAGATCCATCTTGAACCCTGATTCCCTCCAGTATACAACACTGCCACCACCACCACCTTCCTGTATTAAGTGGATTAGCTTGATTCTGCTTGGCCCAATAGGACAGAATGAGAAGCAGTAGGTGGAGGCAGCAAAGAGATGGATTTAGGCAGATTGGGGTTTGCAATCAAGAAAAGCTTCTTACAACAGGAGCTCTCCCAAAGTGAAATGAATGGTGCCCTGAAACTTAAGTTTTTGTTCGTTGTCTCTCTCTGTCATTCTCTCTCTCTCTCTCCCTCTCTCACACTGTATTTATACAGATCATAATTATATTTCTATATACTTCTATAAATCTTTTTCTCTATCTCTAATTTCTCTCCCTCTTTTTCTCTGTCTTTGTCTGTCTGTATATATATATATATATATATATATCCACATGTACATACATATATCTCTATCTCTCTTTTTCTCTTTCTCTGTATCTAATTTCTCTCCCATTTTTCCTGTGTCACTCTTTCTCTGTATTTCCGTGTCTCTCTTTTTCTGTCTGTGTAATTCTATTTTCTGTGCCACCCCCATCTCTCTCTCTCTCTCTCTCTCTCTCTCTCTCTCTCTCTCTCTCTCTCTGGATTTCTTCAAGAAAAGGCTTAAGTCTAGGTGGCACAGTGGATAGAGCAGCAGCCCTGGAGTTAGGAGGACCTGAGTTCAAATCTAGTCTCAGACACTTAATCCTCAGTTAAGGTTTACTCGTTGCCAAGCATGTGTGTTTTTGGAGGAGATACGCACTTGGATGAGTTCATGGCTTCACTGGAGAAGTGATGAATGAGCTTTCAGCCTTGGGAGAGAACATACCAAAAGTATCTCCTTAAAAGCTTCCAAATCAACAAGGCTTCAGGGCAAGTAGAAGGGTGATGCTGGAGGGGCAGGCCAGAGGAGGGAGTGTCAGAGCCCTCAACACTGTGTCATCTGCAAATAGACCCATCTGTAGGACCTCACTATCTATAGGAATTCATTTTTCATTTGGATTTGGCACTGGCTGTCCTCTCTGCTGGTGGCTTTTACTCTGGGGCTCCAGCCTTTCTGCATTATGCTTTACAGCATATCACTAATCAGAGGATCATAAACAGTATTTTTACTGTTAGCTCTTTCAAGAAATTTTCTATAACTTGTTCTTCTATTTCTATTTAACATACTTTGATTTTGTATTGTCTAGATTTCCCACCAACAGGGAAAGTGTTTTTCTTTCCACAACCCATCCAATTTTGACCATTCACGTGTTCTATCCTCTTTGCTAGTTGTTGGGAATAAAATAAAACTTTAGAGTTATTTGAATTTGCAGTTCTCTTGTGATTAATAATTTGGAGAATTTTATTACTACTTTGCCATCATTTTTTTGAGAGTTTTTGTTCAGTTCACCTGACCAATTGTCCATTAGACAGTGGCTTTTAGTCATTTACATTTCTATTAGTTGTCTATATCTCAGGTAGCAAAGCCTCATCATACACAGAGTTTTCCCATTTGTCCATTTTCCTTCTTAAACTACTTGCACAATTGGTTTTTTTGCAAAAGCTTTTCTATTTCATATAATCAAAGTATCTCTTTTATCTTTTGTCATTACCTATGTTCCTTGTTTGGTTAAGATTTCATCTCCTACCTATTACTGCAAAAGGCATGTGATCTGCCTCTTTTCTAATTGTTTATGGTCATTTTTATCATTCAGGTCATGTGTCGATTTTTCATTTATTGTAAACTATGGTATAAAATGTTAGTCTAGAGTTATTTCTGCTTTCCAGCTTACTCAACAATTATCAAATAGGGAATGTTTTTTCCTGAGTAATTCCAGATTATTGAGTTCCAGTATTTCAGATTTTCCCTTTTCTATTGATCAAGTCTCCTATCTTTAACAAATCTTAAATGGTTTTCTTGACTACTACTTTACAATGTAGTTTGAGGGCTGAAAGTGCTATTTCCCCTTTATTTCTTCCTTTATCTCATGATTTCCTTGCTAGTCAAGGTATTTTGATTCTCTACATGAGTTTCATTATTTATTTTTATCTAGATCTATAAAGTTTCACATTAGTTTTTGATCGGAATAACATTAAATATTAAAATTAACTTGGATCATTTGCAATTTTTACTGTTTTGACATGACCCAGCAATAGACACTGAATAGCCCACAGTTATTTAAAGTATTTAAGGAACGCTTTGTAATTGAATCAAAGTATGAGGTGTTCTTTGGTACATTGATTCCCAAATGTCTTGTAATGTGAATGCTATAATTTTTTGGCATAAGATTTCTCTTTCTATTATTACTGATTAGATTTTATTGTTGTTGTATGGACATTCTATTGATTGAGAGGTATTATTTTGTTATCTTCATCTTGTGTGATTTTGCCATCCATGGTAAGAATTTTTATGTTGATGTTTACTTCTCCTGAAGTAAATGATGGTTTTTCTGGTCAACACACAATCATCCCTCAGACATCTTGTCTTCTCTATACCTTTCAGACAGTTTTGATGCTATTCAGCTTGTTATATTCTGCAACATTTCTCAACAAAACATTATGCTTTGTTGGGTTGGGAATGCAAACAGAAAAAAATAACCTGATTCCTGTCCCTAAGGAGTTGGTGGTGTCGTCCTGATGCTCTATGATCTTTCCTGTAGCTGATGATCAGGAGGCCTAGGAGAAGCTATGGGAGTTAAGACCAGGGGATCACTGATAGAATGGCCATCCTCAGCTTTCTTCTACTTCAGTTGTACTTCTGAAAATGCCCAACACAAACTCTTCTCTCCTTCTCTTCCAAATTTCTTTGGGAATGATTGAGCCAGGTTTTCAGTGTCTTTAAAAGTTTTCTAGTTGGGAGGCTAGGTGACGCAGCAGATCCAGCACCGGCCCTGGAGTCAAGAGTACCTGGGTTCAAATCCGGCCTCAGACACTTAATAATTACCTAGCTGTGTGGCCTTGGGCAAGCCACTTAACCCCATTGTCTTGCAAAACAAAACAAAACAAAATAAAGTTTCATAGTCACTTTTGAAAGTCCCATTGGGTTCACGCAATAGCATGAACTCAGATAACTTGTTCTCACTTTAGAGTACAATTGTTTTTTAGCCCCAGACTGATCCCTAAGTCAGTCTTCAGTAGAATGTAAGTGCTTTGCGGGGTTGTTTCCTATTTTGAGTCCTTAGAACCTCCAAGTACAGGGACAAGTAAATATGTAATAAATGTTTATTTGCTCGTTGAATGATTGTGATCTCTTTTTCTCTGGATTTCAATTTCCTCTTTAAAATAAGCGACTGAACCAAAGATGCCTTACAATTTTAGCACTTTCTGATGAACTGTGAAAAACTGAATGTCAGTTGAACTTTGTGTCCAAAAATGCTTTTCAAATGCACCTTGCAAAACCAGATTATGTCAGAAGCAGGCCTTTCCTCCAGGTCTCTTGAACATCAATACTGGTCTATCCACTCTGCCACATGGAAAGAAGGGCCAGACATGTGGTCTGTCCTCTACCAATGATGGTCAGCACTCTCTCTGAACTTGAATCTTAAGAGTTCTCTTGGGCTGCAGGGGCTGGCCCAGGAGGTTCCTAGGGAGCAGGAAGGGGGAATAGAGGGAGGAGCTTATTGACTCTATTTACTTTAGTCTACATTTAATAGAAAACTCTTCCTCCACATATGCCAGTGGTAATGTACAGATTAATGCATTGAGTTGTGAGAAGAACTTAGTTGGAGAAATTAAATTGAAGAAGGATTCCCCCTTCTCTTTTCCAAGGGCATAAATAATTCATACCATCAAAAGTTTTCTGGGAAGAATGTCTCCTATTTGTCTCCCCAAAATACTTCCACTCCTGGTGAGGGAGCTTCCTCTCCCACTGGCCCTGCAATGTAAGTAGTCTTAGAGAGTTGCCTGGAACACCGAGGGGGTGAGTGGCTCGCTCAGAATCCCACAGCCAGGATGCCTCAGAAGCAAGACTTGAATGAGATCTCCCAGGACAATGGCAGCACACGGCATGACTTCTCATGAGACAAAGAGCTTGAGGGTCTGGCCTTTTAAGTCCCTCAGACTTGACTTATTCCTTCTTTTTGCTGAATTTCATTTTTAGGTTTTTGCAAGGCAAATGGGGTTAAGTGGCTTGCCCAAGGCCTCACAGCTAGGTAATTATTAAGTGTCTGAGGCCGGATTTGAACCCAGGTACTCCTGACTCCAGGGCCGGTGCTCTATCCGCTGCGCCACCTAGCCTCCCCCATTTTGCTGAATTTTTAACACATCATTGACAGGATCATAGATTTACCCCTAGCAAAGACCTTAAAGACCCTCTAAAACTGAGGCATAGAAAGAGTATGTCTTATGCAAATTCAGACGGACAAATTCATCAAGGTGAATACCACCCTGAAGTTGCTATATTACTTTCCTAAAGCAAATGTTTCTTTTTTGTTAGTCAATAAACAAGTACGATGTATTCTTGACATCTTTTAGTGGACTTGTTTTCTCCATAAAAATGTCTGTTATAGATTGTTTTGCAGATATGTGAAAACCTGTCTATTCTTTTCTTATATTTTGATCAAGAAAACCCTCAACATATGTGTGTGTGTGACATATAGTATCCTCGTTAAAAATTTTATAAAAATGAGTTGGTAGTGATTACCATCCCTTGATAATAACAGATTTTCCCACAAGAATAAATTCTGTGGGGCGACTAGGTAGCACAGCGGATAGAGCACCGGCCCTGGAGTCAGGAGTACCTGGGTTCAAATCCGGTCTCAGACACTTAATAATGACCTAGCTGTGTGGCCTTGGGCAAGCCACTTAACCCCATTTGCCTTGCAAAAACCTAAAAAAAAAAAGAATAAATTCTGTGATTTTCCCCATGTTTTCTTCTTCTGATTCTTAGAGCATGAAAACTGAACAGTTTAGTTCTCTCAAGATTATATTGACTCAAGAATTTGAGTCAACACTTTCTGAGGGGACTTGGTCTACTCCAACTGGCCTTCCCTTCTTCATTTTCTTGGGTACCATTTATAACTTTTTCATTTATCTGAGACAATAGTGTTAGAATCCAAACTTGGTGATTCCAATCATATTGATGTAGAAAATACCTTATTATGGAAATGTTGACAGAAACAATCCATTTTCCACCCATTTGTTGTCCCCCTGATAGTTTCATCCTTAAAGGCTCTTTGGATGATCTGACTTAATTAAATCTCTTGCCAAGCTTTTTATAGAGTTGGTTTTTTTCCCCTCTGTTGCTTCTGGCTATCATCCTCTCCTGTAAGATTCTGCAAACAACTTTATATTCCAAAATGATGTTGCCATTGTTCTCCATATCTCTTTGCAAGAAAAACAAGTATCTTCCAGCAGAGGTGATCCCTTTTGGTCTCTTTGTTGTGGCACTTGCTTGATTGTTAGCCTGTGTCAATAATTGTTCTTGGATCCCTGTTTTTTAGTGTTTGAATAGGTCAGGATGAAGTTATATTACTTACATCCTATATTGTTTTCTCCTCCCTTTCCTTTCTTCTAATTTTGTCTTGATTATTGACTTTGCTCTAACAAATCACTATACATAGAAAGATGATTCAGAATGATTCACACATCAACAACCAGTCATTTCCTGTCAAGATGTAACCAATTAAATTTTATTCTGATAGTATTTGATGTTTCCTATATCCTCCCTCTGAGTCTTTTCTTTAAGAAAGTTCATATAGGAATATATGTATGTATGTTTGAGCATATGCACATATACATTTATCCATAAATGCATAAGATATCTGGATGATCTATAAGCCTTTGTATGTTTTTAACCCTGGAACCATTTTTTCAGCATTTTCCCCATTTTTCCCATTTTCCCATTTTTTACTGTCCACCCTTATACCTACCATTATATTAAAGTCACTGGATATCAAAGCATATGTTGATTAATCTGGAAGGTCTTACTGAATGTTGAATTCCCCCCCCATCCTATGTCAATCTTGGCACCTATGCCATAGTTATCTTTAAATCTTAGAATCATTGCATATAAGTTTAAATGGACCTTGAAGACCATCTTGTCCATCTATCTAAACAAAAATCACTTCTATATTATTCTCATCAAATCGTCATCCCTCCTTTGCTTAAAGACATCCAGTGAGGGAAAGACTAGGCAATCCATGACTATATGAGATAGGAAGTTTTCCTTTTATTTTAAGGGGAAATTTGCTACTTTGTAATTTCCTCTGATGGCTCCCAACTTTGCCTTCTGGGGCCAAACAGAGCATGTCTAATCTCCCCTTGATGTGATTAATACTTGATAAAAAAAATGAAGACAGTCATCATGTCCCCCTGAGTTTTCTCTTCTTCACACTAAACATCTCTAGCCTCCTTAAGTGACCCCCATATGACATAAATTCAACATTCGCCACCATAGTCAGCCTTCTTTGGACATTCTCTATCTTAGACATGTCCTCCCTAAAATTCAAACTGAACACAATCCTTCAGATGTAGTCAGACCAAGGCAGGCTACAATGAGAGCATCCCCTCCCTTAACCTGGACGTGCTTCTTTTTTTAACAGAGACTTAAATTGCAGTAACTTTCTGGGCCGTCGTGTCACCATTGGTCTTTCTGCTTTTGATTATCATGAGGACTTCAAGGCAAAATGACTAAGTGTAACATGTCATGACATTTCCTGTCTTTGGACATTTGTTGAAACTAACTTTGCCAAGTTCTTTCTTCACCTCACCAGAGAGAAGCCATTCTATTTACCAGTAACTCACTTCTGGTTTTGCTTTTAACAAGTATGTCAAGACTGAGAGGATTCAGCTGCCCCATTAGACAAGGACCTTACTTACTGCTAAATTAAGGTTTTTAAACAGTCTAAAAATTGCCTTCAAACCAATTCTTCATTCCTATTGGTCCCGTTTCTACGATTCTGCCACCATCCCACAGAAGCAGAAGGGGGGGCCTATGAAACCAAGGGCCATTTCTTGTTTTTCTTTGTTTCATGGGCCAAAGAATTCATCACCAAGTGATCATCCTACTTGTTAGGGTTTCTCCTTCCTCTTTGCTGGTTATAAGAAAGAAAATGAGGGATGGGGACCATACTAAGCTTCTCTTTGAGAAGCTCATTGAGGTCTTCTAGGAAGTGTCTATCAATGGTCCGGCCTCTAAGAACCCAGTGTCACATCCATGTGCTAGGCCCAGTAGGCCTTTCCTGGTCATGAAGAATCAGAGCAAATCTTTATTGGGGATTTCTGAGAAAACCTCAAGAAATGATTTCTTCTACACTGAATAGATTTTAAATAAACTCAAAACCTTTTTTCAAAGGCAAGATAGAAAGATTCACTGCTTTTAAAAAGAGAAGGTGCCAACATTCACTGGAAAAGGGAGTTTCCTCACCAGAGAATTGTTTCTCCCAGTGAAATCACAAGTCCACTCCCTATTCCTGTCCCTCATTTTAAAAAGAGAGACTTTACTAACATCAAAACACCACTTGGTTAGAATCAATTTAATTATCTAGTGAAAGTAATTTAATTGGCCCAATCCCGACATTATCATAGGAGAAAAAATGAAGTGGCAGGAGGGCTTCTTGTAAACACTTTAAAAAGGGGACATCAATACCAAGTTTGTCCTAATTTCCTCCCCACATAATTAGAGATTGTTCCCTGCAGAGCAGAGCCCGCTATCTATCATTCAGGCTGAGTCAGAATACTAAGCTTCTTTGCTGCAGTGTGAAGGGTGAGTGGCCTTGGCTCTTGGAGACTTGGTGAAATCAAAACAGAGGCAAGTTGTGGATGTAACCTGATGTCTGCCTTCCTCTAGAACACCCTGGATGAAGCTGACCCACAGCCAGAGGGGCACCTCTCTCTTCTGGGAATGGCCGGAGCTTCTCATCATGCACACATGCTAGAGAAGACAGCCACCAGGGGCACTGTGGTCTTGGGGAGGAAGCAAGGGTTGACCATTTCCTTCTCCAGCTCATTTTACAAATGAAGAAACTGAGGCAGACTGGATTAAATGGCCTACTCAGGATCACACAACCAGGAACTATCCAAGACTAGACTTGAACTCAGGTCTTTCTGACACCAGGCTCAGTGTTCTATCTACTACACCATCTGACTGCCCGCATCTAAATATAGACAATCTCTGTCCAATCTCTCCTCCCCTTCAGGGTCTTCCCATAGTCTAAGAGTTGTGTCTTCAGAACTGGACTCTTCCTCTCCTCAGGGTTTTTATCCCATTTTGCCTCCTCTCAATGACCTAAAGGCAGAGATTGCACCTGATCCCACCACTCTATTTTCCAAAATACTTTGCCTATTAAAAAGTATTGCTGAATGAACAAGTGACCTGAACTGTTTTTATAATAAAAGTTAGGAAGCTAAAGTGACCATGGTTTCTCAAGTCAGCAGGATTAATGGACAATAGCTGCCAGCTTCTGGCATTCCCTGGGCAATGGCTTCCCATTGGAGTTGACTTTCTAAAGCCTTTTTATTTAATTCATCTCACATTTATTAAGTGGTAGTCATGAGCCAGGCGCTGTAAATACAAATGAAAACCCTCCCCTGTCCTTAGGAAGCTTACAGTCTACTGGAGGAAAATGGACACACAGATTGGAAAACATAAAATAAATAGAAAGTAATATATAAATAAATAAATAAAGAGTAATTTGGTAAAAAGGGAATCAATCAGTCAAGCAGTTTTATTAAGTTCCTGCAGCATGTCAAACAGGCACTATACTAAGCAAAGAAAGAGGAAAAACAAACAATCCTTTCTCTCAAGGAGCTCACAAACAAATACGGGAAGCAGCATGTCAACAACTACATATCAATAAGGTCTAGGCAGCCTACATTGGGGGAGTCAGGGTAAGGAAAATCCTTGCAAGACAGGCCATGTCCAAAAAACAAATGTCACACTCTGCCCCCATCCATCCCCTCTTTGTCAGGAAGTAGGGGACAGGTTTCATCTTCAGTCCTTTGGAATCCTAGACTGGTCACTGCATCCATCAGAGTCCTTAAGTCTCTCAAATTTGTCTGTCTTATAATTCCATTACTGTATAAATGTTTTCCTGGTTCTGCCTCCCTGACCCTGCATCAGTTCATATAAATCTTCTTAGGTTTCTCTGTAACTGCCCTTTTGTCATTTCTTACAATATAATAGTGTTTCATTGCATATGTATGCCATTGATTCCTCAAAAAATGAGTATCCCTTCAGTTTCCAATTCTTTGTCACTATAAAAAAAAAAAAAGCTGTTGTAAAAATCTGTTTACATAGGTCCTTTCTTTCCATGATATCATTAGTATAGGCCTGGTGGGCATTGGGTAGATAGGGGCTAGAGTCAGGAAGACCTGAATTCAAATTCAGTCTCAGACCCTTCTAGCTCTAGGACCCTAGACAAGTCATTTCACCCTATTTGCCTCAGTTTCCTCATCTTTTAAATAAGGTGGAGAAGGAAATGGCAAACCATTTCTGTATCTTTACCAAGAAACCCTCAAATAGAGTCATGAAGTCAGAAACAACTGAAACGGCTGAACAACAATAACAGTAGACTTGTTATGGGTATCCCCGAGCCAAAGGGTTTTCACATGACTCCACATTGCTTTCCAGAATGGTTAGACCAATTCATAGCTCCACCAGCAATCCTGCTTTATCACCACCTGTCCTAGAATTGTAGCTTTCCCTTTTTGTCCATTTTGCCAACCTCAGAGTTGCTTTAATTTGCATTTTTCTGATTATTAACAAATTAGACCATTTTTATATGACAATTGAATTTCTTTCCTCTGAAAACTGCTTGTTTATATTCTTTGACCATATATCAATCAGGGAATGCTTCTTATTCATATAAGAAGACCAAATTTGAACTCATGTCTTAGAACTGAGGCCCTTAACAGAAAAATTTGATGCAAAGATTTTCCTTCCCAGTTACTTACATCCCTTATAATTTAGTTTGAGCTAAAGCTGTTTTTAAATTTTAAGAAAACAGAGTAGTTTGTTTTCTCTTCTTTGATCCCTTATTTGGTCATGAACTATTCCTATATCCACATATGTGAAAGGTAATTTCTTTTTCCTCTTCTACTTTAATTTTTTTAAGGTGTTAATGCATCATGCCTCCATTTAAAGCTTGTCTTGGTGTGTTTTGTGAGGTGGTAGTTTCTACCTCTTATGCTGCCAGACCTCTTTCCACTTTTCCCAGAAGTTTGACTCTATGCCTTGTCATTAACTTGCCCCTAGAGCCCTCCTCACTCCATCTCCTGCCTCCTGGATTCCTTTAAGCCTCAACTACAACTCCACCTCCTTCTGGGCCTTTTCAATCCCCTTCCTCCACCACTGAACGCCATTGTCCATTGCTTGTGCCCTCCCTCTTGGATTTCCTCTCATTTACATATATGCATAATACACGTGTATCTCATATGTACCTAGTTGCTAGTGTGTTGTATCCCACTAGAATGTGAGATTCTGAAGACGCATCATGTTTTTGCCTTTCCTTGTCTCCTCAACACTTAGCCTGGTCCCTTTCACACAGCGAGTCCTTAATAAACACTCATTGACAATGATGATGATAATGAGTGTTTAGCACTTGAACTGCCTTTGAAGGATGCAGTGAGAAGGGCAGATGGCAATGGGGTGAATCTACCTGTGTCTCTGCTTCTGAGGCTCTGCCAGCTGGGCAGACCCAGAGACAAATGCATAGCTTATTTCAACAAAGCTTATTTCAACAATTTCCTAAGCATCTCTAGTCTGTGATAAATGCTGGTTTGGAGCCGGCATAGGCATCCTTACTATTCCTGCATGTGTGCATCCCCGAGAGGCAGGTGGACCCTGTGCCCCCAAGATGAGATCCATTTATCAAGAACTGGAGATTCCTAGCACACAAAGATGAGAGACAGAAGGTTGGGTGTGGAGGGGAACAGTAAAAGCACTGGAACAGAGCAGGTCTTGAAGCCTCATAGAAATCTGTAGCTCTAAACTTTGGGAGGGGTAGAGCCATCATGACCCTGAATGCAGCAGCAGCTGGAGGAAGCTGCTCAGTCATTCTAACCACGGGCATTGTGGCAGTGCCAGCTTTCACATGGGTTGATAAAGAGGCTTATGATGAAGCCTCCACCTCCACGAGAAGGACTCCTTCTGCATAGTTAATGCTGTTCTCCAGTGCAACTTCCAAGGGCACGATGACCACAGCCGGTAGCAGGGCAGACCGGAACCAAACCAGCCTCAACTTGAAGGCTTCAGCTTCTTACCAGGACAAGGGCCACCAGAAGATGTCCCTGGCTCTTGTACTTGCCAGTTTAGAGGTCGACATTAACAGCTGTGCGCTCCTAGGGCTGGTAGGCGTATAGCCAGAGCTTCTTTCTTTCCCTTTTGGTTTTAAATCCAACTTTTTATTGCTGCTAGAATAGCTACCCCCCTTCTTATTTTGTGAGGACAACCACATTCATAGATCAGAGAAATGCCATACATCCCAAATAGGGAAATGGCTGAATTTCAGCCAGGCTTCTGACCAAAGCTCTCATGCTGTCTTTAGGGACAAGATGGTCAGAGATTGACTAGATGATAGTTTGAGCAGGACCAGGTAGAGCAAAAAGTTGGACCCTTATGGATCTTTGTAAAAGTAAAAGGAGGTCTCTGGTGGAATGCACCAGGAATCTGTCCCAGAACCTATTCACAGCATCAGAGAATCTTCAGAGACTTAGGAGACCATCTCATCCAACCTCTACCTGAAAAAGAATCCTCAAATCATTTGTTTTACTTGACTGTATGTTCATTATAAGACAAAAAAGAGAGAGAATCAATGCTGAATTTAAAAATTATTTTAAGCATTTTTAAGTTCCCATGAAAGTATCCCTAGGAAGTGACCATTCAGACTTTGCTGGAAGATTTTGGAGGGTGGGGGGCATCACTCTGTTCTAGGCCCTCTTCATCTCTTTCTCTCATCAGCTCCCAGTTCCCAGCAAACTGCCACTCCATGATGCTGTCTCTTAAATATTATTATCATTATTATTATTATTACTAATAATCACTAGCATTTATCTAGGCTTTAAATTTGCAAAACTTTGCCTTGCCCACAAGCCTTGGAGGTTATTGACTAGCACTTATTAAACACCTGCTGGATGCTGGGAATGGTGCTAGATTTTTGATGAATGAAGCAATCCTTCCGCACCATTTCTGCCCAGCCTCATCTTTCCTGAGCACCAGTCCCACGTGACCGAGTGCCCAACAAACATTTCCTCCTGGATCTCATCAGCCTTGCAAGTTCACACTCAAAATTTCCAAATGACAATCCTTTCTCTTCCCCTGCCCCAGCCTCTTTTGAACAAGTCTCTCTCTGCCAGTCTGTGCCCTTCTTCCTATCGTAAAACTTGGCAAATTAAGTACCATCCTCAACCCTGGCCTTTCCTTTCCCCTTCCACTTCAATCAGCTGCTGCATGCTGCCATTTGTACCTTGGCATCCCCCTTGGCATGATCTTCTAGATGTTTCTAAAGCACAAGTTGGGTCAAGGCTCGACCTTCTCAAGAGGCTTCAGCGACCCCGCTCTGCCATAGTGTTTATTTTTGATTCTAGGGTCAGGCACAAACTCCTCTTCTTGGCATTGAAAGCCCATTTGCAATCTGCTGCGGCCTGCCTTCCATTTGTGATCCAATTCCCACCACCCTCATTTTCACTGGCTGTCCCCCATGCCAGCAATGCCCTCCTTTCCCACCTCTGCTTCCCAAGTCTTTAGCTCCTTGTAAGACTTTACTCAGGTCCTGCCTCCCAAGGGAAGCTTTGGAGAAGTGACTCATCATCGCTTCATTCTTGGCTCCTTCCAGGAGCCCATTCTCCTCCTGCCTCCACTTCAGCATCGTTCAACACCATGGCCACCACTCCCTCCTGGGGGTTCTCTCCTCCCACTGTTCCTGCCACATTCCCTTCTCCCACCTCCCTACTTCTCTGCCTCCTGAGGGCTTCACTGACCATGGGAACGTTGCACAAGCTCCCTGTGCCTCCATTTCACAATCTATAAAATGACAATAATAATATTGTCTCCCAGGCCTGTGATGAGGCTCGAGTAGATTGTGCATCAAGCCCTTCCCCATATATTATGGACCAGCTGTTGTTCTGTTTCTTTCTCTAAGCTCTTAGTCTGCTAGTGCCTGTCAAAGCTGAACCCTGAACAAGCTCTGTTCAGAACCATGGATGGTTCTACCCAGCCTGGCAGCTGTTGAGTGGACTGAAATCTCTGTGGCAATGACTCTATCAGTAGGTTCTTGCCAGGCCAGGACATGCCAGGACTTAGGGAAGAATCTGGAAGCTTCCAAAAGGCCAGAGAGCTCTCACTTTCATTCATTTGTTCCTTTTGCTCACATTTATCAAACCCCTGCTATGGGACTAAGAGACAGTTGGACCTTAGATAGGAGATCTCCCTCATCAGACTGGGGGCTTCTCGAGGGCAGCGACTTTTTTTAATTTCCTTTCTCTTCCTAGAATTGCACAGTATGCAAGTCAGGCAATTAATAAATGTTAATTGAGTAATAGTCACAGAACTGTCCTCATGGAGCTTACAGTCTAATAGGGAGGTCAGACATTTTTACAGACATTCTGGCCCAAGGTACTGACTGCCCTCCATGTTCCTGTCAATGGGCTTCTTGCCCTTTTGAGTGATACTCCATCTCCTCTCTCTTTGCTGTGGTATTGGCCTATGCAGGGATTTGTGTGCCTCATCTTGGCCTCTAAGATGCCCCACATTTCTTCCAAGCTTGACTCAAGCACTATCTTCCCCATGGAGCCTGACCTGGGCCTCCCAGCTGTCAGTATCCACTGTTCCCCAAAATTTGCAGTGAGTTTATTGGATTTATTTGGTAGATATGCTTTCCTATACACACGTCGTCTCCCCCAACAAGAGAGCAGGGACTGCCTCACTTTGATCTAACATAGGGCCTGGCACATGGTTGGCACTTAATGGAATGTTTAAATGTTTTTTTTGTTTGATTGACTGATTGATTAGAGGACTATAAAACAAAGCACTCTGGGAGAGGCATGGAAGAAGATTGTTTTGGATTACAAAATCAATGATACAGATAGCATTTGAGCTTGACTTTAAAGATTGGGAAGGCCCAAAGAATTGAGAGAGTGAAACACTCCAGAGTAGGCTGAGCAAAGCTATGGAAGTGGGAAGCATGGGGCATGTCCAGGGCACCAAGCAATGTCCAAAAGAGGTGAGCCGCATGGGAAGAGTTCTGGGCAGGAAGCCAGGTTCTAGGAGGAAACTGAGTCTCCAAGAAGGCAGCGATTTGCCCAAAGTCACCCAGGCCTCCAGAAGTAGATCCAAGTGTCTTAACTCCAGTCCTGTGGCTCCGGGTCATCTCTATCTACTGCCCCCCATCCCCTTGGGGGAATGAGAGCTGGTGGAAAGTGTGCATCCATAGTCTTAGAGCCTTAATGAATTGAGGAATGGAAGCTTGCCCCCATTTTATTGAACTTCCTGAAGCCAGGCCTGTCCAGTTAAGAGACTCGCCAGGATTTGTTTGGCACTTTCTTTTCTTGAACCCATTTCAGATGTTTCTGGCTGGTTCTGGGAGGTGGATGGTCGACTGAAGATCAAAGTTCACATATCAGGAGTTTGAGGATGATTCCTCACTGGATGGGCTACTCTATAGTGGCAGAAGTTTGCAGTTCTCAGTTATCAGATTTTCATTTAACCCTTCACTGAGAACTCTGCTTTGAATCATCAGCTTGTAAGGTAGCAAATCCTCTTGCATTGACCATTTCTCAGATAGACTTGAAATTCCACTTTTCAGATGATCTACCCAAGAAATTCCCCCTCTTAATGGTGCATTCCAAGGCAGTTCATGGTATGATAGAAAGAGCACTGAATTGGGGTCATGAGAGCAGGTTCTGATCCCTAACCTTCTAGTTACCACACTACCTTGGGACCTCAGAGAAATCCCTTCAACTCTTGGGGTCTGAATTTAGCCTCTAACATTTACTGGTTGTGTGACCTTGCACCTGTCACTGAACCTCCATCTGCCTCAGTTTTCTTCTCTATAAAATGAGGAAATTCAACAACGTAACTGCAAAGGTCCCTTCCAGCCTTTTGCCAGGGTCTCTTTGCAAATCTGCAATCCTGGGATTTCAGGACATCCCAACACTCAGTTGGTTTGTGATCTCATCAGTGAGACAGAGCATAATCTATCCATGCCTGCTTACCTAGAGGCAGTAGGGTACAGTGGGCAGAGCACTGGACTTAACCATTGGCAGGACCCAGCCTCACATCCCTCCTTAGACAATGGTTTAGCTTATTGTGTTGATGACTACCCATCATCATTGTCATATGATTAGCATAATTCCTGACTCAGTTTCCTCATCCATAGAAAGGGGATTAAAAAATTCTGTTCTGTTTGCTTTGAAGGACTAATAAGGGCAAAGTAGTTTGTAATTTCTTGGGGTACAAGGATGGGAATTTTTAACTTTATGAAATAGGGGACCAAGGACAGACTCAGTTCTCTAGGAAAATAGAGGTGAAACCCTTAAAGTTAGGTAAGGGACTGATTGGGGAAGAACTATGAGAAGGTAGCCCTTGAACTTGTTCTTGAGAAGAGATCACCTCTTCTAGATTCCACCTCTCTCATTTTACAGATGAAGAAACTGAGTCATGGGGAGAATAGGATAGGCCACTGAGTTATTTATGCTTGTAGAAACACAAAATAGATGATGATAAGAAGAAAATATGAGCATATAAGAGAAATGCAACAAAATCTTCCCCAAAGGATTTGAATTTGGGTGACTTTTATTCTCCCTCTGCCTTTTGGCTAGGACTACGACCAATTCGAATGCTCTATGGCCCAAGTCCTTATTCATGTGCTGTGATCTGAAAATGTCTGGCCTCTCTCTTAAAGATGTTCATGGAGATCTCAGTCTGGAATTTGTCCTGGCAGCATTCAACAGAATTTTATTTCTTAGATAATCTCACCAGCCCCAATGATGACAACCTCTCTTATCTGTGGAATGGAATTAGCTGTGTTATTTGTTTTGAGGGCGCCCTGATAAAAATGATTGGAAAGGAAATATAAAACACTATAAAATGTGATGTATTGCTCTTCTTTGGAAAAAGCAATAAAACTGCCTCTTTTCTTTGCTGGGAGAGGAGGATTGCTCCATACACCATGGGTGCCCCTTTTAGATTTCAAACATGTTAGTATTGTATTGACAAAGGAACAGCCAGCCTTGTGAGACAGCTCAAGGAACTTCCAACCCCACTGTGGGCCAGGGAGGCTTGGCGTTCTTATTTTTAAATATAAGCCCTGCTAGAGTTCTCTGGACATGGGCAAGGAGAAGACAATCCCTGAAATGCCTCTTCCTCTTCACCACTATCTCCCTATCTCCACCCCACAATGTATAGGCTGCCAAACCGATCATCCCTTATTTTGGAGCATGAATTGTTTACCTCTCCATTTTCCTTGTAAGTGTATTTAACCATTGGAAAAGCACTAAATTAGGGCCTCAATTATGGCCAAATTTGCAGAGTTATATTTCAGTTCTTCCAATTCTTGAGTATACAAGAAAGAAGTTCTAGTCATCTTAAATCTCTGCTGAGTTCTCTAAGGAAGAGAAAAGAGCAAAGCTACTATTAAATAAGCCCAGATAAATCACTGTTGTCTTAGCTTGCTGGATAAAATCAAACCATTTCTTGTACCTCCACAATCAGACAAAAAGTATGATGATCTAAATCACATAGGCCACAAGCCTGATTAGGATGAAATTGAGAAATTTATTTAATAAAATAAATAGACATTCAATAAAACATAGATCATGTTAATGTGTGGTTATGGTTGTCTAGGTCTAATATGTGGTCTACAGGAAGTTTTCAATTTGGTTTAATGGCCTAAGCTTCTATTTGGATTTGACATCTTTATCTGAATGACCTTGAAAACCTTTTCTCCTTCTGAATTTGTGATCTCATGATCCTATCAAAACTCTTAGAATCCAAGGAAGGGCAAATTGTGTGAAGAGTGTTAAATTCTCAGAGCTTTAGAGAACATGGATGGATAGGCTGGATGAATGGAATAGGAGAGATGGATGAATGGGCAGAATGGAAGAAGGAAACATTAAGTTCTTAGCTTCTATGAGGCACTGGCCTGCACTCTGGAAATACAAATACAAGAGCCCCTAGCCTCAAGGACTATATGTTCTAGTAGGGAAATTCAGTTCATCAAGAGCCTGGAGGCCAAAAAGTAAATGTTTTGGTACGTAAAAAGAAAGGTATGGTGCTTAGAGCCAAAAAGGTTGATTTGCCCTTTCCATGCTAATGGAGGATTGGTTTTTTTTATAGTTCTAAAACTGTAAAGGAGGTTTGTTTGTTTTTTAAGAATTTTTATTTAAGGGGCAATGAGTTCAAGTGACTTGCCCAAGGCCACACAGCTAGGCAATTATTAAGTGTCTGAGACTGGATTTGAACTCAGGTACTCCTAACTCCAGGCCAGTGCTCTGTCCACTGTGCCACATAGCTGCCCCTGAAAGGAGGGTTTAAGAAACACAAGATAAGAAAGGGAGTTTTGACAAGGCAACCTGGAGAGAGGATTTCCATGGAGGAAAATGAAGCATGGCCAGGGTCAGTCTAGATGTCTTGGGATTCATGCAGCTCTCATTCCCAACAAGTGGTCCAGCCACTGCCTGAAAACATCCAGAGAAAGGGACCCCACCTCAAAGCGTGGGGGAATTAATTAATCTTAAGTGGGTCATTACACATAGATCTAGAAGAAGGTATCGTCCCTGCAGCTGCATGTCACTTTTTGATTTTTTTTTAATACACCAATAAGTAAGTGAGCATAGGTTGGATAGGTTGATCACTGGCCTTGTGTGGGCTGGTCTTGAGCCAGCCCTGCCTTCAAAGAGCTTACATTCTAGTAAGACCAACCACACCTCCCAAGGATCTTTGATGCAGGTGAGAGGGTCAGAGGAATTATGACTCTAGATCCTCATGCCCTTTCCAGGAGTAATATGACTATGGATTGGATTATTGTTCAGGACTAAGTATAAGATGCCTGGGCTGCTGGGCCTGTTGGCGTTGCATTGTAGATAGAACTCTGCTTCAAGTTAAAGACACTACTACTTCTTCAAATTCTGATTAGCTGTGTGACCCTGGATAAGTATTTAAACCTCCTTGGCCTTCCATTTTTTACTCTTTGAGTTGATTCTTTCTGCCTCTAAAGCATCAATCCCACTTTTTGATGCTGTAGTTAAGGCATGACTCCTCAACCTTCCCATTCAGACTGAGCCCCCAAATGGAGTAGATTAACCCTATCAACAAGTGACACATACTTTAATATCTTCTCTGTCTGCAATTTCCATTCTTCTACAACTTGGGATTCAAAAAATGGGGTCAACCAGAATTCCGAATCTGAGCTTCTGTTTAACAGAATAGTTCAGAGCCAGACACCCAAATAAATAGAGGAAAGTTGGAAAGTTCAGTTATGGCAATAATAAAT